>NC_133648.1:268440426-268695463 GCF_009905375.1 Apium graveolens
AAAGGCAAGGTTGATTTTGATGGAAACTTTTTTCACCTGTTAGCCCTGTTAAAATCAATTCGGATTTTGCTTGCGAATGCTGCTTACTACGACTAGAGTCTGGCAAATGGACGTAAAAATGGCCTTCCTCAATGGAAAACTTGAAGAGGAAGTGTATGAGACGCCAGATGGTTTTCTTTCCAAGGGAAATGAACACCTAATGTGTAAGCTGCTGCGAACCATATATGGTTTAAAGCAAGCTTCTCTAGATGGAACATCCGTTTTTATGACACAATCAAAGAGTTTGGTTTTATCAAAAACATTGATGAACCTGTGTCTACAAGAAGGTTAGTGGGAGCGCGGTAACTTTCTTGTATTGTATATGGATGACATACTTCTTATAGAAATATTTTGCGACGTTTTTCATCTGATTAGGGAGATTGTTGAAAGAGGAGATTTCAACGTCAAGAGAGTTGACACACATAACAACATAGCAACCCTTTAACAAAGCACTTTCTCAAAGTCACTTTGATCGTCATAAAGACAAGATGGGTATTATATACCAGAGTGATTGGCTTTAGTACAAGTTGGAGATTGAAGAGATGGTCCTAAGTCTATTCATGTATGATGATTTAGGAATAAATTTTATGTATATGTTTTAATTTCATTGATATTAATAAAGACTTGTTTTTGTTTTATTGTGGGCATTATCTATTTAAGTGTTTAAATAAAATATACCATAGTTTAGAGTAAAGCTTTTTATGGTATATGATGAGATCAAATAATGAGACCTAAAAGATGATAACTCTGAACTTAATATTTCCTGGTCGTAGGATTACTAACTGGTAATTAGTAATCCGCAATGATCGGTACATACTACGCTTGCTTCATTATAAAGGATGTCTGTTCTCATAGACATTTGTGTGGTGACACTATAGCTAGTATGTAGGTGCTTATTATAGAATAAGTTCACTGAACATGACTCACACAGCTGAACACAATGATGGAGTTCACTCACGTGTCAGCAGGTGTTCACATAGTGATAGTTGTACAAGTATCCTTAGACTTGAGGTCTCATAGTCATCTTGTGTACACTGAACTATACTTGGTTAGTTCTTAGTCTCCAGGGACAATAATAAGGGCTCTACTAGGGGTAGGAATTTGTACACGAAGATAGTGTATGATCATAAAGGATCTACCCCTTCTAGTGAAAGGAAGAGAATGTTCAATGTTGATCCACTTATGCTAGTTCAGGAATCTCTGGCCAGAGTGAATGAAATTAGAAAGGAGTTTCTAATTCACATTAATTAGAACTAAGCATAGTAAATGGGAAAGCATATGATTAAATAAGATAGGCTTGACACGAGTTTCCATGCCTTGTATTTAATCATGACATTGCAGGGTAGAAGGAATTAATTGTACGGTAACTATTCACTGAATAGGTTCTTGGTATTCTAAGCAGTGAATTCGTATTATCCGGATAGTCGCGATATGCTGAGAAGTATCCCTCACGATGTAGAATAAACATGATTAATTTATTAATTAATCATATTTAATAAATTAAAGAATTATATAAATAATGATAAAATAGTTTTTATTATTATTTATTTCTACTACCGGCTTAATATTGAACCTACAGGGTCACACCATAAAAGAGAATGATTTAATGGTGGAGGAATTAATTAATAATGGCGGGTAATTATTTATTTGTGAGAACCACTTTATTGCTCCTTTTATTTGTCACAACACAGGCTTCTGAATTGAAGGTTACTGAATTGCCCTTATCACAAATATGGCTGATACTCAGCAAATTATGCTTGAGACCATCCACTAGGGCAACCTCCTCAATGATGACATTGTCTTTTGAAATCAAGCCATATCCCACAGTATAACCCTTGTTGTCATCTCCAAAAGTAATACTCGGGCCCAGCTCTCTCCTTGAACTCTGTGAGTAGGGTAGAATCTCCAGTCATGTGCCTTGAGCAACCACTATCCAAATACAAAAGATTCTTTCTGTTCCCTGCACATCAAAACCAAATCAAGTTGATTTTGGTACCCAAGTTTCCTTGGGTCTTGCCTTGTTAGCTTTCTTCTTTTATTTCTTAGATTTGATCTCATTTGACTTGGGGATATCAGATTCATCCTTAGTCATCTGAGTTGGACCTTTTGAAACCTGGTCATTAAAACAGAATTATCATGCACATTTTTATTAACAGGAAAAGGCATGTTGTTTGCAAACATGTTATTCCAGTAAGGCATGCTAAATGGCATTTGAGGCATACTAAATGCAGCATAATAAGGATTAGGTGCAAATGGCATATTAGCAAATTGTGCATTAATATTTTGTGAAGACATAGCATTATAGGCATAGAAGGCATGGCATTACTGTTGGGAAAAGAAGATGGTACAGATATAGGAGTAGGCATAACAAGGTTTGCAATTAACAGACGATGATTAACACTACCACACTTAACACAGATTTTTCTTGGAGCATATTTATCAGCTGTGTAGTTGTTATGTTTGTTAATCCCTACTTTCCCATTTTTATTGTTTTTCTTTTAGTTTTTATTTTAACCTCAATCTTTTCTAAGCTGTCATTCAATTTCTTGATAGACAGATGACCAACATTCACTTCTTCTCCTTCTTCACTTGACTTGATTCTCTTGAAACAAAGTTTTTGGAAACTGATCCATAATTTTCATTTAACTTGGCAAGTTTGTCTTTGCTCCACAGGTTTGCGTCACAGCCGATAGATGAGGTTTTGTGTCACTCACGAAAGACACCAGCGCTTACGTCTTCGATAAGAGGGGCCGTGGTTCTATTTGAACATTAAGGTCTTGGTAAGACGACGGCGCATAAGAATATGGGGTGGGTTAAAGGTAAGGCAGCTAGGAAAATACCTCGCCAAAAGGTGAAGGGGGGCGTCGAGACCCCGGGCTGCGGGATTTTCCCATCATGATCGACTAAAGGAAAGTCGTACGTAGATATGGGTTCGAGTCCCATTCATGATTCCGGTTCAGAAGGACTCTCGACGATAATCCTTTTGATTATCTGACGGATGACTCTCATCATCTGTCGAGTCCACATCTGTTAGCAATCCTTCAACCAAATTGGATTCCATCTTCTCCTTACTCTTTTTCCAGGCTACATCACAAAAGGACTCAATACCTTGAACTTTGGTGATTTGGGCATTAACATCTCTAGATGATTTCCATGCCTTAATCACCTCCTGTTCTCATTCAAGTTGTTTCTTCAAAATCTCTTCTTTCTCAAGGACTCAGTTAATTCCTCCTTAGCAATCTTACATTCTGTAACACCCCAAGATCCGGGGTCGGGGATCCGGGTTGTCACGGTCTTTCTTTCCACAATATCACTTCACTTAATTAATAATAAATAACCTCATGCTGTGACCCCATACTAACACACACCACAACCCGTTATAGTCTCAGAGATGAAATTGAAATAAGTACAAGTCTTTGAATCCACCATTTAAAAGTTATTACAACCCAAAATGATTACTTGATAAATTTACAGTTAATTGCCATTATCTGCCACAAGTTATAATTATACATAATTTGATTCTCAAAAGTAGATGGTCTGAACTACAATGGATCTACCTCTGCAGCTATAGCAGCTACAACATCATCGGGAAGACGCGGGACGCTTCCCACGCGCTGCGCTGGGTCTGCTGGAGTCTGGCCCTCTCTCCTAACTGTTGTTGTGTGATGAAGAAATAAAGCAAGAGTGAGCCTTACAGCTCGCAAGATAATACATAGTGATAACAATAATATAAGTATCTAAATGGATACTTAATAGAATCTCTATCATGTGTAAGATAATTACTTACTAGATATAAGTAAAACAAGGAATGAAGTTACCAATACTTCACCACACTATATCATTTATAAAGCTACTTGAACTACCACCGTTCAAAGTATTATAAGTTTTAAGAAAAACATCCCATAGATGAGACCACAAGTTAAGACTTGAATAGATTCAATCTTTGAAATATTATTGAATGAAAAAAAGTTACGAGATACTTTATTTAGTCCCGATATATATATATATATATCCACATATATATCTCTTAAACATTCCTGGAACCTCTGTTATGTAAAGTATGAACAGAGTTTGAAACATCCAATAAATTTTGGAAAGGAAAAGAATTTTTTGGCATAAACCAGATATCTTGTTGATCAGGCAAAGATACCAATAAGTAACCTTTTCTACTAGTAGATGGATGAATCCCCCACCGGTCATTACCCTGGCCACATAAGGACCTTGTGCTGGACCGCCACCCGGCCTCTTACGCGTTGATGGACTGCCACCCAGCCACTTACACTTTCATAGACCGTACCCCGGCCTGTCGCTTATGCCGACTCAATTAGATGGGCTTACTTCCCGAACATTGGGCAAGTAATCAATTCATTTACCAAAACTGCAATCTCGTTGCGAATATAAAATACACCACAGAGCCGGATTCCCCAGGTTTTGAGCGAGTATTTAAATCCCCTTAAAAAGGAAGATCTTAAATATAAAAATGAGTTTTGGGATCCGCTCTGACTTTAAAAATCATTTTGAAGACTCGAAACACTTTATAGAGTGTTTGGAGTAAAGCTGATTTAATGAAGTAAATCAGTCCCCAGAATATTTAGAAAATGACTGAATATTATTATTTAAATAATATTCCCATAAAGAATAATCTTTATAAAAATAATTGAAGTAGAAGTATTAAAACTTATACTTGAAACGAGTATTAAATAACCAAAGATATACTTATATGAAAGTATTATCTTTATTTGAATAATCGAAAATAAGTTTGATTATTGACACCTTATTCTTTAATAAATTAAAGAATATATTTTAGTAATAAGCGGAGTCATAATACCTCGAATGAATATTATAAATAATATTCATAAAATAAAGGAGTCATTCATCCTCGATTGAATATCCAAGTAATATTCAATAATAATATAAAGGAGTCATAAGCCCTCGAATAATATTCGAAATAATATTCAATAATTAATATAAAGTTATCGAATAACCCTTATTCGATTAATAGTTTAGAAAATATAACCATATATATATATAAATATATATATATATATATATATCCATATCCATATATACAAAATCTACTCGGGATCCTCGACTCCCGGTTTTAGAAAATATTTTCACCTTTGGGTCCCTATACTAAGGGTATATGCAAGTTACCGCTATCCTCTAGCATAGGTATTATCAACTGAATCAACAGATATATATGGAAAGAATATGAAACAGGCATGCATATATACCATATCATATGCTACAATATATCGCAAGAATTTGCTAAATAACCAATATGCATTTATCGCAAGATCATGCATATACAAATGTATACATCACAACAACAGTATAACGGATAGAATACTTGCCTGAGCGACTTGGGGTGATAAAAGGCTCGGGACGAGTCTGGTAACCTATAAACAACAAGTAAGTTGGAATTAAACCAAAATCACTTGTAAATCTATACTTTAACTAACTTAGACTCTAACGCTTGTTTTGCGCTCACTGATTTGCTTAAGTCACTCGGGTACCCTCGGCTCCACCATTTTTAATAATTTAACCTTTACGAGTTTTAAAGCGATTCCTTCGCGAGTGTCTTACCAACTGCCTAACACACTTACCATAAATGTTTCATACATTAATTAACCCTTTTTGGTCTTTAACCTATGTTTCAAAGTAAGGCGAGGGAAAAAGTTTCGTTCGCGAAATGCCGTTACTTGAAACGGTCGTTTATTCCTAAACCGTGCATCGGAATCGAACGAACTACATATCAAAACGAAGCTCGTAACATGAGCTATCTAAACATGGCAGTGTTCATAATCTAGCAGAGGGTTCTCGGGTCCTAATGCTATGCACAAAAACAGTCCAAAGAAAATCGGACGTTACGACGGCTATGTTTACGCGATTTCCAATATTTTAAACCATTCAAAACCATTCCAAATCAACCTCAAATCCAACATACAACCAACATCCATCCTTATCACATCATAACAACCCCAACCAATTCAATTTAATCATTCATACTTATGCCTAAACTTAACTTTAATCATACTTAAGTTCTTTTAAATCAAAACCACAACATTTACCATTCCATTTCACTACCATTTCAAATCCCAAACTCTAATCACAACAACAAGCTACAATATCATCCTACTAATCAAAATCATCTTATAATATATAGGAACCTAGGGTTTGGAGATGGTATACCTTCCTTGAAGTGGTGGGAGGAGCTAGGAAGCCTTAAGAAGCTTTGAGAAGTCTTAAGAATGCTTGGATCTTCAAGAAAAACAAGAAAAATTTCAAGTTAAAAACTTGAAAATACTATTCATTGTCTTCTTCTTTGATTAAATGAAGAAGATTGAGAAGGAATTAATGGCTTAAACTCATGATATAGTCCTAACTAAGCATGAAGATGATTAGGGAATTATCTTACCAATTTAGGAAGCTTGGATCTTGGATTTTGAAAAATCTTGCCTTTAAAAAGTGAAAAAGCCGAGAGCAATGAAGAACTAATGCCTTGGTTTCTTTTTGTTTTGATGAAGAATGAATTATTTGGCTTGGTTGGTTGTAGTTTTGTATTTGATTTAGTCAATTACCTTCTTGCCCTTGAATTTGTGTGGTTACAAAGCCACCACACCTCCTTCCTTCCCATATCATGCTTATGTCATCCTCATGATGTCATCCTCCCTTCCTTGTCCTCTTTCTATTGGTTGGATGACATCATTCCCACTAATCCCTTTGATTAACTTCCTAATCGTTTGCCTAATGACCGCTGATCTTTTATACGGTTCGCTTAACTTTCGTTTTCGTTTATCGTTTGAAGGATCATACCCGGGATCTTATTACTTAGGTTCCTTTAACCTTTCTCAATACATTATATTCCTTTTTATGATCCTCTATTATAATCCTTTAATTTAAATCCTTTTTATCCTGTTACCTTATACTCAATTCTCTCCGTATCTTGTGGATTTCCGGGAAAAACCAAAGTATTCGGAATTGGATTCTGACGATCTTTACATACACTTATATACTTCATAGAGTACTAATAATATCCCAGAATATCCATAACAGAACCCCTACATAGTGTGGCGTGAAAAGTTTTCTCATTCAGCTAAAACACTATTCACAAGGGTTACAAAAAGTTGAAAATTTTGGGGTTATTACAGTCTCCCCTCCTTAAAAGGATTCCGTCCCGGAATCAAACAGAAAACAAATGGGGGTACTTTTCTAGCATTGTGCTCTCTAGTTCCCAAGTTGATTCTTCCACGTTATGATTCTGCCATAGTACTCTGACTAGCTTGATCACTTTGTTCCGAAGCACCTGCTCCTTCTTATCCATAATCCTTACTGGCTTCTCCACGTAAGTTAGATCTGGCTGCATATCCACCTGCTCGTACTCCACTATGTGCCTGGCATCCCGATGATACCTCCTTGGCATTGACACATGGAACACTTTATGAACTTGTTGCAAATTAGGGGGTAGGGCTAGCTCGTAAGCTAACTTTCCAATCCGTCTTAATATCTCAAAAGGTCCAATGTATCTTGGGCTCAGTTTTCCTTTCTTTCCGAACCTCATTAATCCCTTCCAAGGGGATACTTTCAACAGTACTAAGTCCCCTACTTCATATTCCTTGTCCTTTCGGGCTAGGTCTGCATATTTCTTCTGTCTGTCTTGGGCTGCTACAAGTCGCCCTCTGATAAGATCCACTATATCTTTGGTCCTTTGGACCACTTCGGGTCCGAGCATCTTCCGCTCTCCTACTTCATCCCAGTATAAGGGAGATCGACACCTTCTTCCATACAGGGCCTCATAAGGCGGCATTCCGATGCTAGCATGAAAGCTATTGTTATAAGAAAGCTCGATCAACGGCAAGTGATCATCCCAACTTCCTTTAAGGTCTATTGCACAGACTCTCAACATATCCTCTAGTGTCTGGATGGTCCTTTCACTCTGTCGATCCGTCTGGGGATGGTACGCGGTACTCATATTTAACTTGGTCCCCGCACACTCCTGAAAGCTCCTCCAAAATCAGGAGTTGAACCTGGGGTCTCGGTCTGAGACAATGGACGCTGGGACTCCATGTCGCGTCACTATTTCCTTAAGGTAAATGTCCACCAGTCTATCGACTGTGTATCTCTCATTGATAGGAATGAAATGAGCTGACTTTGTCAGTCGGTCTATAATTACCCAAATGGCGTCGTGATTGGCTTTCATCCTTGGCAAGCCTACAACAAAATCCATCGCTATCTGTTCCCATTTCCATTCGGGAATCTCCAGGGGTCGCAAAAGTCCACTGGGTCTCTGGTGTTCTGCCTTTACTCTTTGGCAAGTCAAACACTTGTTTACCCATTCTGCTACATCCCTCTTCATGTTGGGCCACCAGTAATATTCCTTCAAATCCCTATACATCTTGGTACTTCCCGGGTGAATGGAATACCTTGAACTATGGCTTTCATCCAAAATCTCATCTTTAAGTTCTTGAACATTCGGAACCCAAATTCGGTAGGAGTACCTCATTATCCCTTTATCATATTTCTCAGTATGGATCTCCTCTCCAGTCATTGACTCTCTGCCTTCATTCATTATTTTCTCCTGGCACAATCTGATCTTTTCCAATAACTCTGGCTGCATTGAGATCTCAAAAAGCTTTTCAGCTCCGGTTCCGGTTACCTTTACTTCTATTTCCATTCTCTCAATATCCCTTATCAACTCTTCCGAAGTCGTTATCATTCTGAGTCTCTCCTTTCTACTAAGGGCATCAGCCACCACATTGGCTTTCCCTGGATGATAGAGAATCTCACAATCACAGTCCTTGATTAGTTCTAACCATCTCCTCTGGCGCATGTTGAGCTCTTTCTGTGTAAATATGTACTTGAGGCTCTTATGGTCTGTGAAAATCTCGCACTTCTCTCCATACAAGTAGTGCCTCCAAATTTTTAAAGCAAATACTATTGCCGCGAGCTCAAGGTCATGAGTAGGATATCTAACCTCGTATTCCTTCAGTTATCTCGACGCATACGCAATAACTTTACCGTGCTGCATAAGCACACATCCTAATCCTTTGTGCGACGCGTCACTATATATCACAAAATCTCCTTTTCCGTCCGGCAATGCCAATTCCGGAGCCGTTATCAACCTTTTCTTTAATTCCTGAAAACTGTTCTCGCATTTCTCCGTCCATTCAAACTTCTCTGTCTTACGAGTAAGTCGTGTCAAAGGGGCTGCGATCTTCGCAAAGTCCTGAACAAATCTACGATAGTAGCCGGCCAATCCTATGAAACTCCTTACCTCTGTGGGTGTGGTTGGCCTTTCCCAATTTGAGACCGCCTCTATCTTGGAGGGGTCGACCAATACTCCTTCTTTATTGATCACATGTCCTAAAAACTGTACTTCATTCCGCCAGAATTCACACTTCGAGAATTTGGCATATAACTGCTCCTCTCTGAGTATTTCTAGAGCTATCCTCAAATGCTCTGCATGTTCTGCCTCAGTCCTTGAGTAGATCAAAATATCATCGATAAAAACTATCACACACTTGTCCAAGTACTTCTTAAATACTCTATTCATTAAATCCATGAAAGCCGCTGGGGCGTTGGTTAATCCAAAGGACATTACCAAGAACTCATAATGCCCATACCTGGTACGGAACGCTGTCTTGGAAATATCTTCAGGTTTAATCTTTAGTTGGTGATATCCAGTTCTCAGGTCGATCTTGGAAAAATAAATAGCATCCTTTAGCTGGTCGAACAGATCGTCTATTCTAGGTAATGGGTACCTGTTCTTTATGGTTAGCTTGTTCAACTCTCGATAGTCTATGCACAACCTCATGCTCCCATCTTTCTTCTTAACAAATAAAACTGGTGCTCCCCACGGAGACACACTGGGTCTTATCATACCCTTATCCAAGAGTTCCTGCAATTGGATAGCTAATTCCTTCATTTCTAACGGGGCTAACCGGTAAGGTGCTTTTGAAACTGGCGCCGTCCCTGGGGCCAACTCAATAGCAAATTCAATCACTCTATCGGGTGGTAATCCCGGAAGGTCTTGTGGGAATACATCTTCAAATTCGTTGACTACTGGAATATTTTGTAAGTTGGGCACCTCCTTCTGCGTGTCCACCACATAGGCTAGGTAGGCCTCACTTCCTTTTCGTAACATCCTTTTGGCCTGAGCCATAGTCAAAAATTTCTGCGTCTGCCTCTTTCCTCTAAATATAACTTCTTTCTTCCCGGGGATATTTAACTTAACTTTCTTCCCTTTACAGTCTATCTGAGCATCGTTGTTAGATAGCCAGTCCATTCCCAAAATCACATCAAACTCCCCTAATTTAAAAGGAATCAGATCAACACTGAAAGATTGCTCCCCTATGCCTATCTCACAGGCGGGGTAAATCTGGTTAACAGGAATAATTTCATGATTGGCTATTTCTACTTGTAAGGGTTCTATCAAGGGTTCAGCCTTAAGTCTTAACTTACGCGCAAGGTCCTTTGATATAAAAGATTTAGTTGCTCCCGAATAAAATAAAACATTTGCACTGACTGAATTTAGAGAAAGGGTACCTGCTATCACATCTGAATCTTTCATAGCATCCTGGACTGTCATGTTGAAAGTCCTCGCAGTAGGTGGCTTATTGGAAGCAGCCCTGCTTGCTCCCGAAGCTGCTGGTTTGTTCATTGGGCATTCCCTCTTCCAATGACCTGGGCGTCCGCACTGATGACAAGTGGTGGTTGGAATGACGGCAGGGGTTGATGATGGGCACTTATTTGAGTAGTGGCCTTCCCGACCGCACTTAAAACAGGTTACAGGCTTTCCTTTACACTTCCCAGTGTGATTCCTTCCACATATGTTACAGGCTGGCAATGGGGGTCGAGACTGGTTGGAATAGGATATTCTTGACTTCTGGCCGCCCTGGCTCACACTCACACTCATTGGACGCTTAAACCCAGTGTTCCTTCCTGGTAGGGACACTGCTCCTCGATTAAATCTAGTTGGGAAGCTCCTTCCTGCAGAACCTCCACCCATGCTCATACTTTTCCTCTTTATTCCTTTCTTCTCTCTTTCCTTCTGCATCTGTTCACTTCCGACTTCTACAATCGTTGCCTTTTGCACCAGAGTGGCATAGTCCGTAAGCTCAAGGATTGCCACCCTATTCTGAATCCACGGTTTCAGTCCCTGCTGAAACCTCCTAGCTTTCTTTTCCTCGGTGCTCACAAACTCCGGCACAAACCTTGATAACTCAGTAAATTTTGCTTCGTACTCTGCTACAGACAAGTTATTCTGCTTTAGCTCCAAGAACTTGAGCTCCATCTGGTTTTCCATAAACCTCGGGAAATACTTTCCCAGAAACAACTGACTAAATCTCTCCCAGGTTATAATAGCATCTGTCTCCATGTTTTTCTTGGCCTCCCACCAGTAGTTAGCTTCTCCTTTCAGAAGGTAGGTAGCAAATATAGTCTTCTGTGCCTCCTCGGTACTCAAAATCTCAAAAGATTTCTCCATTTCCTTTAACCATGCCCTTGCCTCAACTGGGTCGGCTGATCCGTGGAACTCAGGGGGCTTAAGGGACTTAAAAGCCCTGAAAGAGTTTGCCACAACATTGCTACTTCCTTGAGGGGGTGGGTTGGGTTGACGTTCCAAATTCTGCCTTAGGAGTTGCATGAACTGGCCCATGGGATCCATGCCTGGGTTTGGTACTGGTTGCTCAACCTCGGTTTCTCCTTCTTCAGCCTCTATCTCAAATCCCTCAACATCATATGTTTCCTCTTCCTCTTCATACAGGGAGTCATCCTGTTCCACATAATCCTCATCTTCCTCTTCACTGTGTTCTTGGTTTCTATTGTCCTGATTATGGCTTCCCTGGTCCTCAGATCCAGGGTTCGCCCTAGTTCCAATCTTTCTTGGCGGCATGATTCTGATAATAATAAAAAAAATTATTGGGAAAATTCCACGTTAGGTCACAATCATATACAACATTGTGCCTTGCACAGCTCTTATAATGGGGAGAACGTATATCGCAATTATATTATTTTAAGAAAGTTCTAATACGAAGTGCAGTAATAATAATGATAAAAACAGTGATCCCGTCACTATGGAACTGAACCGAAAGGAAACAAATATATACATAATGCGAGAAATACATAGTTTGATCTGGTCAAAAGTACAACAGTGCTACAGTCATCTGTCCCAAAAGTGATACACAAGAGTCTATCTGTCTAGTCAGAAAAAGGGATGCTATATACAAGTCAACTATCCCGGAAAATTGGCTCTTACTAAGGCCTCGGCTAACTAGACAACTAGACTATTCCATCATCAATCCTGAATCACACACCGGAGCGGGTCAGCTCCCAAACCCTTTCCATCGCACGACGGAAGATATAGTCGGCCTGCCGCCTGGAGATCCTACCATGCCTGTCCCCCTGGAGCGATCTGAGCCTCGCTCGGGATGTGAGCTCTATCCCCGTAAGCTCCCTCCTCAAGGATCGGGGTATAGAAGCCCTAGTCTCATAAGCTCGGGTACGCCTACCCGCCCTCTCTGCATCCAACTCCCTCCTGGCCTCATCTAGTCGGCCCTCGGCAACAGCCACTCGGGTCCTCAATACATCCTGAACATATCCATGAGCTAACGAAGACTGCCTGTGGGCAGGGTCAAGAGGTGGTGAATCCGGAGCCGCTGAGGGTGCCTCCTCGGTCTGCCTAGGCTCGTAAGTATGGGTCTCTGAGCTGTCATCATCAGGAATCCAAGATAGTGGTGGAGGGGTAGGGGCTCTGACCACCGGAAGTGTGGGTAATGGGGTACCAGCATACACTACCATAGGTCCAACACGCTCCTCAGCTACTGGGACCTCATCCAGGTCCTCCTCATCTGGAATAGCAATAACCTCTGTCTCTGACTCCTCTGAGGGGTCCTCCTCATCTGAAACAGCAATGACCTCCGTCTCAGGCTCCTCTGAGGGGTCCTCCTCATCCTCCTCCATCTCAGGCTCCTCCTGATCCTCAACATCTAGCAATGCCTCATCATGCTCACGCTCGAACATCTCAGGGTCCTCTATCTCAGGCGCCTACACATTAAACGAGCTAAGTTACTATCATGATACTTATAAGGGTTCCCGTAAGGGTTTTAACTGTCAGCACTCCTTTAAGTAGTCCGACCATGAACTTGGCAAGAGTTCTTATTATCTTTGTGAGTTTGTTATTATATCGACGCATCATCTCTGAGGTTTATAATGCTTAGCTCTGATACCATTTCTGTAACACCCCCAGATCCGGGGTCGGGGATCCGGGTTGTCACGGTCTTTCTTTCCACAATATCACTTCACTTAATTAATAATAAATAACCTCATGCTGTGACCCCATACTAACATACACCACAACCCGTTATAGTCTCAGAGATGAAATTGAAATAAGTACAAGTCTTTGAATCCACCATTTAAAAGTTATTACAACCCAAAATGATTACTTGATAAATTTACAGTTAATTGCCATTATCTGCCACAAGTTATAATTATACATAATTTGATTCTCAAAAGTAGATGGTCTGAACTACAATGGATCTACCTCTGCAGCTATAGCAGCTACAACATCATCGGGAAGACGCGGGACGCTTCCCACGTGCTTGCGCTGGGTCTGCTGGAGTCTGGCCATCTCTCCTAACTGTTGTTGTGTGATGAAGAAATAAAGCAAGAGTGAGCCTTACAGCTCGCAAGATAATACATAGTGATAACAATAATATAAGTATCTAAATGGATACTTAATAGAATCTCTATCATGTGTAAGATAATTACTTACTAGATATAAGTAAAAACAAGGAATGAAGTTACCAATACTTCACCACACTTATATCATTTATAAAGCTACTTGAACTACCACCGTTCAAAGTATTATAAGTTTTAAGAAAAACATCCCATAGATGAGACCACAAGTTAAGACTTGAATAGATTCAATCTTTGAAATATTATTGAATGAAAAAAAGTTACGAGATACTTTATTTAGTCCCGATATATATATATATCCACATATATATCTCTTAAACATTTCCTGGAACCTCTGTTATGTAAAGTATGAACAGAGTTTGAAACATCCAATAAATTTTGGAAAGGAAAAGAATTTTTTGGCATAAAACAGATATCTTGTTGATCAGGCAAAGATACCAATAAGTAACCTTTTCTACTAGTAGATGGATGAATCCCCCACCGGTCATCACCCTGGCCACATAAGGACCTTGTGCTGGACCGCCACCCGGCCTCTTACGCGTTGATGGACTGCCACCCAGCCACTTACACTTTCATAGACCGTACCCCGGCCTGTCGCTTATGCCGACTCAATTAGATGGGCTTACTTCCCGAACATTGGGCAAGTAATCAATTCATTTACCAAAACTGCAATCTCGTTGCGAATATAAAATACACCACAGAGCCGGATTCCCCAGGTTTTGAGCGAGTATTTAAATCCCCTTAAAAAGGAAGATCTTAAATATAAAAATGAGTTTTGGGATCCGCTCTGACTTTAAAAATCATTTTGAAGACTCGAAAACACTTTATAGAGTGTTTGGAGTAAAGCTGATTTAATGAAGTAAATCAGTCCCCAGAATATTTAGAAAATGACTGAATATTATTATTTAAATAATATTCCCATAAAGAATAATCTTTATAAAAATAATTGAAGTAGAAGTATTAAAACTTATACTTGAAACGAGTATTAAATAACCAAAGATATACTTATATGAAAGTATTATCTTTATTTGAATAATCGAAAATAAGTTTGATTATTGACACCTTATTCTTTAATAAATTAAAGAATATATTTTAGTAATAAGCGGAGTCATAATACCTCGAATGAATATTATAAATAATATTCATAAAATAAAGGAGTCATTCATCCTCGATTGAATATCCAAGTAATATTCAATAATAATATAAAGGAGTCATAAGCCCTCGAATAATATTCGAAATAATATTCAATAATTAATATAAAGTTATCGAATAACCCTTATTCGATTAATAGTTTAGAAAACTATAACCATATATATATATAAATAAATATATATATATATATCCATATCCATATATACAAAATCTACTCGGGATCCTCGACTCCCGGTTTTAGAAAATATTTTCACCTTTGGGTCCCTATACTAAGGGTATATGCAAGTTACCGCTATCCTCTAGCATAGGTATCATCAACTGAATCAACAGATATATATGGAAAGAATACGAAACAGGCATGCATATATACCATATCACATGCTACAATATATCGCAAGAATTTGCTAAATAACCAATATGCATTTATCGCAAGATCATGCATATACAAATATATACATCACAACAACAGTATAACGGATAGAATACTTGCCTGAGCGACTTGGGGTGATAAAAGGCTCGGGACGAGTCTGGTAACCTATAAACAACAAGTAAGTTGGAATTAAACCAAAATCACTTGTAAATCTATACTTTAACTAACTTAGACTCTAACGCTTGTTTTGCGCTCACTGATTTGCTTAAGTCACTCGGGTACCCTCGGCTCCACCATTTTTAATAATTTAACCTTTACGAGTTTTAAAGCGATTCCTTCGCGAGTGTCTTACCAACTGCCTAACACACTTACCATAAATGTTTCATACATTAATTAACCCTTTTTGGTCTTTAACCTATGTTTCAAAGTAAGGCGAGGGAAAAAGTTTCGTTCGCGAAATGCCGTTACTTGAAACGGTCGTTTATCCTAAACCGTGCATCGGAATCGAACGAACTACATATCAAAACGAAGCTCGTAACATGAGCTATCTAAACATGGCAGTGTTCATAATCTAGCAGGGGGTTCTCGGGTCCTAATGCTATGCACAAAAACAGTCCAAAGAAAATCAGACGTTACGACGGCTATGTTTACGCGATTTCCAATATTTTAAACCATTCAAAACCATTCCAAATCAACCTCAAATCCAACATACAACCAACATCCATCCTTATCACATCATAACAACCCCAACCAATTCAATTTAATCATTCATACTTATGCCTAAACTTAACTTTAATCATACTTAAGTTCTTTTAAATCAAAACCACAACATTTACCATTCCATTTCACTACCATTTCAAATCCCAAACTCTAATCACAACAACAAGCTACAATATCATCCTACTAATCAAAATCATCTTATAATATATAGGAACCTAGGGTTTGGAGATGGTATACCTTCCTTGAAGTGGTGGGAGGAGCTAGGAAGCCTTAAGAAGCTTTGAGAAGTCTTAAGAATGCTTGGATCTTCAAGAAAAACAAGAAAAATTTCAAGTTAAAAACTTGAAAACACTATTCATTGTCTTCTTCTTTGATTAAATGAAGAAGATTGAGAAGGAATTAATGGCTTAAACTCATGATATAGTCCTAACTAAGCATGAAGATGATTAGGGAATTATCTTACCAATTTAGGAAGCTTGGATCTTGGATTTTGAAAAATCTTGCCTTTAAAAAGTGAAAAAGCCGAGAGCAATGAAGAACTAATGCCTTGGTTTCTTTTTGTTTTGATGAAGAATGAATTATTTGGCTTGGTTGGTTGTAGTTTTGTATTTGATTTAGTCAATTACCTTCTTGCCCTTGAATTTGTGTGGTTACAAAGCCACCACACCTCCTTCCTTCCCATGTCATGCTTATGTCATCCTCATGATGTCATCCTCCCTTCCTTGTCCTCTTTCTATTGGTTAAATGACATCATTCCCACTAATCCCTTTGATTAACTTCCTAATCGTTTGCCTAATGACCGCTGATCTTTTATACGGTTCGCTTAACTTTCGTTTTCGTTTATCGTTTGAAGGATCATACCCGGGATCTTATTACTTAGGTTCCTTTAACCTTTCTCAATACATTATATTCCTTTTTATGATCCTCTATTATAATCCTTTAATTTAAATCCTTTTTATCCTGTTACCTTATACTCAATTCTCTCCGTATCTTGTGGATTTCCGGGAAAAACCAAAGTGTTCGGAATTGGATTCTGACGATCTTTACATACACTTATATACTTCATAGAGTACTAATAATATCCCAGAATATCCATAACAGAACCCCTACATAGTGTGGCGTGAAAAGTTTTCTCATTCAGCTAAAACACTATTCACAAGGGTTACAAAAAGTTGAAAATTTTGGGGTTATTACACATTCTATTCTCAATTTCTCAAATTTAATAAACTGAGACTCTAGCACATTATTCCTCTCACTTAAAAATAGAATATTTTCTTTGATTTTAGCATTTTCCTTAGTGAGAGACTTAAGTGTGACACGCAAATGATATAATTATGTAGACATGTCATTAATTGCATCATTGCACTCATCTTTAGATAAATGTGCTAGGTTAGTGGTGATTACCTGATTACTTGAAGAACTTGATTCTGTTTCATCAGATTTGGCCATTAGGGCTAGATTTACATAGCTGACATCTTCATCCTCATCCAGACCATCTACTGCCCAGTCATTTTCTTGTGTGATAAAAGCCTTTTCCTTTTGTTTGAGCAACTCAAAATATTTCTGTTTATAATCCAAAGGCTCAAACTTCTTCTTGCTGAAATCTGACTTTCTACACTCACTGGAAATATGCCTTGCCAAGCCACATTTGAAACATTTGAATTTTGATTTATCCACCATGTTTCTATTTGGCTTAGCTGCTACAAAGTTCTTCTTGAACTTGAGCTTGAAAAATCTTCTGGAAAGGAATGCAAGACGTTCATCAAAATCATCCATATCATCTTGGCTAAAAAAATCTTCATTTTCAGCAACCAGCCCCTTGCCCTTGTTTTCACAGACCTTTGTAGTAGACTCAACAGCTTCTACCTTCACTTCCTTCTCCTTTTCCAACTCAGCAACCAGTGTGATGGACCCTCCTTTCTTCTTTCCTTTCTCCATCATCTCATCTTGCTCTATTTCAAGCTCATAAGTTTTCAGGATTCCATATAATCTCTCTAAGGTGAACTCCTTGTAATCCTAAGAATTTCTCAGTGAGACTGTCATTGGTTTCTATTCCTTTGGAAGAGATCTAAAGCACTTGAGATTGGAGTCTTTTGTCTGATAGACTCTTCCATGCAACTTCAGAGCGTTTAGTATTTTTTGAAACCTACTAAAAATGTTAGTGAGAGACTCACTATCTTCACAATGAAAATGCTCATATTGCTGAATTAGCAGCTACATCTTATTCTCCCTTACTTGCTCAGTACCATCACAAATAATCTGAATTGTATCCCAAACCTCCTTGGTCATTTTGCAGTTAATGATGTTATTAAACATATCACCATCAACTCCATTGAACAATATATTCATGGCCTTCTTGTCTTTCCTTACTTGCTCAATATCAGGATCTGACCATTCATGCCTAGGCTTGGGAACAGATGGTTCATTCCCTGTTGTAGCTCTCATTGGTACATGAGGACCTCTCTCTATGCAATCCACATAGGCCTCCTCTTGAGAAAGAAGATGTAAGTGCATCTTCATCTTCCAGTGGTGATAATTTTCTTTGGCCAGAAATGGAATCTTCACTTCAACGTCCTTCTTGTTCATTTTGCTGTTTGTTGTGATCTTTAAACTCTTTTTACTCTAAGAGCTTGTTATGATACCAATTGTTATTCCCTAACAATACAACAAGAATTACAGAAGGGGGGGTTGAATGTAATTCTGGCTTCTTTTTGGGATTTATGAAAAATGGTTCTAACTCAATTTATATCTAAATGTTAGATTTGCAAAGTGCAGAATACAGAGTTAAGTTAATCAAACATAAAGTAATAAAAAAGCTCAGGTCTTTAAAACTTTATGGTGGATTTGAATGTATCCACCAGAGATATATATATATCAAGAGAACCCTGTGAAGCTTGAATAGCTCACAGCTGCTTTACAAGTGAACAAACAAACTACAGAGAAATTCTACAGAATACAGCTTACAAATGTTTCTTTGCTAAAAATGTGTTTGCTTAGTTAGTTTTTCCTACTAGCTACACTTGGTTTATATATCACCAAGTTTACATGATAATAAGACAAGATAATAAAACAAAACCTATCAAGTCTAACTCCATGCTGCTTCACTACTCTATTCCAGCATTTTTGAATATCTTTATAATAGCATGGAAATGGTAATGCTTCTTTGTTCTCAAAACCCTGCTAAACAGGCTGCCACATTCCTTTTGCAAACACTCAATGCATGTGACTGTGTTTTCACTGTCAAAAGATATTTGAATTGATCATCCGTTGGGTACATGCTTATTATCCGTCGGGTAGTCTTGTTGATCATCCGTCGGGTAGCTTTGTTGATCATCCGTAGGTAACCATTTATCACTTGACTCCATTTCATTTGTGCAGAATTACAAGAAATCTTATATTTATATTTAATCAACCTATTCTGCGCATCTACTAGCAGTCTACATGATTCATAAGCTACTACAGAATCTATACAAAGTTGTTTGCAAAAATGTGCTACAGTACTTATTGTTACATAAGTTACTCACCCGGTAGATATCAATTAGTCATCCGTCGGGACTATATTGAATCATCCGTCAGGACTATAATTGATCATCCGTCGGGTGCTACAAAATTCACTAAGTTAAATCTACTAAGGTGTTTTTTTTAGCTTATCATCAAGTACACAACATATTTCTAACAAAGATTTAAAATATTGCTGAAACATTTCGCTCAAAAACATCAAGAAGAGTTTTGTATACAGTGAGAAACAATTATCCGATTCTTTAATAAACTTTCTGTTTCATTAATTATGATTTTAAAATGTTCTGCGCCATTGTAGATGTCGGTTTTATATCAAAAAGACCCTATATGTGTTATAATGAACTTGCTGAGCATTTCTTCCGCTCATACTTGCCTGTTTTCAAATTTAACCTCCTGTGAGGATTAGCTTGCGCAGCGTAATTCAAGGAAGCAAAGAAGAAGCTTTTGGAAGGTGGTTGGTCCAGGGTTTGTGAACTAGTGTAATTTCTATTGTGTAAAGTGGTTTATATTATATTATATTATAGAGGTGTATTGTATTTGGGCCTAGTATACTTCTTTTTGAAGTTATACTAGCGGGCTAAGTTTTAAGGGTTTGAATTATTGGAAAGAGTTTTGAAAGAAAGTGAAAAATTATTTATGGAATTTGGAATTCTTGTTTCTAGAACTGTAACCTTAAAAGATCTTGGGTATAGTTTGGGGTCACAGATGATATATTTCAGTTGCTGGCATTTATTTATTAATTAAACAAATTAATTTGGATTGAGGTTTCATCGTGATGACCAAATCCCTTGACCCCGGATTTGGGGGCATCACAAAAGCTCTCAGCCAAGAGCACATGCCAAAAGGGTTAGGGACACAAGCTCACCCCAAACCTATATTAGAAAGAAGTAATCAAAAACACTTAGGGATACACATGGTGCACACACTATGCAAACTACAGTCAAAGACTCAGTTACTACACCTTCTCAAAGTCAGTTTGTTGTGGCTCCTGTAAATGTTGAGTCACAACCAAAATCTTTAGTTATAAAAGCACCTAACACACCAAACTCACCCACAAATGATGTGGACATGATTCACACATCAATGCCTGATTCTCCATCTCTAACTCTCATGGAGAATCCAAAATCTACAACAAGTGAGCATCATCTTTTAGATGATTTGTTGGATCACTTGCCATTTCTTTCTGATTCTACTGAGAATACTGTGCAAAATCTCAAATCAATCACCACAGATTCTACAGTAGTCTCTACTCCAAACTCTATCATTTCTACTATCTCAACGGATATTGTTCATCCTTTGACTAGTGATTGTATCTCGACGGATGTGCTTAACAGCAATCATCCGTTGACACTTCCAACTACTACTTTGACGGATGTTCCTCATCCGTTGAATATCACTGCACCACTTTAACTTTCAACTAATATTACAAGTGCAAATGATTTAGTGGTTGTACAATCACTCCTAGGATTGAGGGAAGGGAGTGAATAGAGTGAGAGGCTGAGTTGCTCTCAGACAAAAGGAGAGGATAAGAGTGAAAATATGCAAGCTATTTCTTCCAGCTTGGCAAAAGTGAGTGAGTGGAATCCCACCTTAGTAGGTGAAGGTGAGGGTGGGAATCCAAGGGGAGCCCTT
The DNA here is from genome assembly GCF_009905375.1 of Apium graveolens. NCBI lineage: Eukaryota > Viridiplantae > Streptophyta > Magnoliopsida > Apiales > Apiaceae > Apium > Apium graveolens. Next base: position 268,461,554 of record NC_133648.1, read on the forward strand.
GATGCAAAAACAAAGAGAAAATGAAAGAAAAGCAGGTACAGGAGATATAAAGATGGAAACCATTGCTAGTGAGTCAATGAATGTCAGTGATGCAGAAAAAGAGAGACTGTTTCAGCAAGAATATCAAGCTGTAATAGTTTCTATCTCTTTCGATGCTGAGACATTTACTCATCATGTTCCAGCATATCAAATCTTGGCTGGATAGGGCAATTAGTAGGCTGAGAGGTCATTAAACTTGGTGCACACAACTGCTTCAATGCAAAGGGTAAAGGATGCTATAACTGCCATGCCCTCCACAGCTGGTAATGACTTTGAGTTTGCTGAAAATTCATTTGGGGATGATGATGAATTAGAAGGCATGACATAAGGGGGAGATGAAGAAACTCCATCATGGATGCTGCACAAGGAATGCTCTTATCTACATCTCCAATCCACACTATTCAAGCTTATCCATGACAGCTAAACAACAATTCAAGCATCCACTAGTGCCAACAACAAAAGACTACTTACACCTCACCTGGAATCTCTCCAATTGCACAAAATCCAGGCCCTCCAACAAAGTCAGAATATGGATGCCATCAAACAGGAAATTGGTAAAATTAAACAAGACTTTGTAGCAAGGTTGGATGTTAGGCTTCCAGGAACCATAATGACAGAAATAGCTGAAAAGCTCATAAAGGAAGCAGATCTGAATAGGAAAGTTGAGGCCATGGATTCAAGACTGACAAATATGGAGAAATTAGTGGCCAAAATACTTGCACATCAGGAAACTCAGACTAGTCTGTTACAACAGTTGGTGGCTGCACAAACCTCTACTTCCACTCAACTTGATGCTAACAAAAAGGGGGAGAAAGACTCTATCATTCCAGTTAGTCAGGGGGAGTCAACAAGTGAGGGGGAGAAAGTGTTCAACATTCAAGTTAGCAAAGTGATTGTGCCAGCAATTGCTTTCACTAAGCCACCAGCTCTTGACAATATTGATCTAATCAAGATAACAACAGCTAAGTTAGAGTCAAATGTCAAATTGAAAAAGCTTGATATGGCAGCAGTTGAGCAAGAGCTAGATGCAAAATGGAAGAAGTTTGATGAAAACATCAAGAAGAAGTTTGGTCCAATTGAGAAGCAAGACAAGGTCTTTTCTCACTTCTCCTAATTGAGACAAATTTCAGTTAATGAATTGAGCTTAGGGAACATAGAAAGGGGTCAACCCTTATCAATCAAATCCCCAAAGGCTAGTGTGATTTTTAAGTCAAAAAGAAACTATCCAAAGAACTTAGACAAAAATCCATTGGACCTGTCCTATGAAACCCCTAAGCCAGATGAGAAGAAGCTGTTGGGAAGGTCTATTGCTTTCTCCAAGGATCCTAGAGACACAACATCAAAGAACAGAATTTCTAAAATCTACAAGAATGGTAAACTAATCTGTATGGTGGCTGGACATCCACAGTTTGCAGAAGCTAAGAAATAAGAAAAGGTGAGGCTTAAACAACAACAAAATCAAGCTGCTTTGGAAGTCAAGAACCTAACCAAGAAGCCTGCAACCATAGAAGTTGCATTGCCTACTGTGACAACTGAAAATCTGAATGAAGGAAAGCAAGAAAAAACAAAGCAGACTAAGAGGAAGTTTAGATACAAACTCCTAGCAAAGAAAAAGCTATGATATGATGAAGATAAGGAAGACTACATGCCAACCCAATCTATAACTTCAAGCCAATCAGCCATTCCTACTGTGAAGGAGGCTAAATTCAAGGTTGATCCTAACATTACTTTCCATGGTAAGCCTGTAATTCCCAAGGATGAACCTATAGATTGGGACAGCTTGCCTCTTCCTGATCTAAACATTCCAATCTTTTCCAAACCAAGAAAGACGAAGAAAAGAGCAGTCAAAATAGTCAAGCCTGTCAAACTTCAATCCAAGACAGTGGCCCAATCCAAACCTATTTTCAACAAGGGAGATCACCTCTTCATATGTGAAATCAAAGAATTCTCATACATAAATCTTTATCTGGAAGAAATAGATGAAGTTAGAGCCATTTATGCTTATAGACATCTTCCAGAAAGATTAGTCTTCAGGTACAAGGGTGGAAAAGAAATAACATGGCCCCTTCATAGAATTCTCAATGAAGGCTATTCTACTCTGGTGACTATCTTTTCCTCAATCCAAAAAAACTTTGGATTAAACATAGTTGCCAATAAAATGGTACTAAACAAGATTAATGAGATAAGAAATAGATGGAGAGGACCAAATGCACTTCCAAGAGTATTGACAATTCCTTTTACTGGAGATAGGGTGCATTGAGGCCATACTGGATTATGGAGTTCAAGGATGATAAATACATAAGAAGATTCTTCATATTGAAAGATCAACTAAAGATTGCAACCAATAAAACTCTCAAGGAGATGCAAGAAAAGCTGGATCAGTAAAATGAGGATGAATCAGAATTTTATAAGCAACTCCAAAATCAAATTGAGGAAAACAATGTGAAGCTAGGAAAGAAGTCAAGACAATCAAGGAAATGATCTAAATTTGCTCAGTCTAGAGAAGCTCCTTGAAAATGATCTGTAAGTGTCAGTCCCTAAAAATGCAACAAGAATTACAGAAGGAGGGTTGAAAGGAATTCTTGAAACTTTTTCATAAAGATATAAAATGTTCTATCTTAATAATATATAACTGTGTGAATTGATTTGCAAACTGCGGAATAATAAATTGGAATGAATCAATAAACAAGTAATTAAAAACACAAGTCTTTAAAAACTTTCTGGAAAATAATAATATCAAGAGAACTCTGTGTAGCAATTAGCTCACAGCTGCTTACAAATTTGAACAACTAAGTTTACAGAGAAATGCTAAGAATACAGCTTACAAATGTTTCTCTGAAAATAATAATCTTGCTCAGTTGCTTATTGTTCTATTTGCTACTTCTTGGTTTATATATCACCAAGATTACAAAGTAATAAGACAAGATAATAAAACAAAACCTATCAAGTCTAATACTATGCTCCTTCATTACTCTATTCCAGCATCTTTGAATATCTTCATAATAGCATGGAAATGGCAATGCTTCTTTGTTCTCTAAAACCCAGTTGAATAGGCTTCCACATTCCATTTGCATATACTCGACGCATGTGACTGTGTTGTCACTGTCAACAGATGTTTGAATTCTTTATCCGTCGGGTTCATGATCATCCGTCGGGTTGCCTTGTTGATCATCTGTCGAGTGGCATTGTTGTTTATCTGTTGGGTAGCTATCTGGCACTTGACTTCATTTCATGTATGCATAATTACAAGACATCATCTATGTACAATTAATCAACCTATTCTGCATATCTAGTTAAAGTCAACATGACTTGAGTACTACTACAGAATCTAAACAATGTGTATGCAGAAATGTGCTATAGACTTATTGTTACACAAGCTACTCACTCGATGTATAATAAATCATCATCCATCGGGACTATATTGTGTTATCCGTCGGGACTATAATCCTTATCCATCGAGTGCTACATTTTTCACTAAGTAATATCTACCAAGATGTTTTGTTAATAAAATCATCAAGTTCACAACATATCCACAACAATCTCCCCCAATTTATGTCTACTGGAATTGTAGCCATAAATTAAGAGAAACTTGATGATAACAAAACACCCTAAAAATACAACTTTGAAAGTAAGTAGATAAAACTGTAAAGTGCTTCAATTAACAAAAGGTACAAGGATTTGCTCACAGTCATTTTCAAGGTGCTCCTTTAGCCTGAGCATATTAGTCTATTTCTTTGAAGATCTGGATCTCTTTCCAAGCTTTCTGTTGTTTTCTTCTATCTAATTTTGGAGATGTCTGTGGAATTCCAGTTCATCAAATTCTGAGAGATTTAGCTTTTCTTGCATTTCCAAAAGAGTCTCATTGCTAGAGATGCTCAATTGGTCTTCTAATCTAAAAAATCTTCTCACTCCTTTGTCATCCATGAACTCCATCAGCCAGTAGGGCCTTAGATGCACTCTTCTCCTTGTGTAGGGAATGATTAGAGTCTTTGGGAGTGCATCTTTAGCTCTAACACTCCTCAGTTCTTCAATCTTCTTTAGAACTAGTCTTCTTGCAGTTACATTGAATCCAAAGTTCTTCTTGAAATATGAGTAAACCTTTATCAACACAGCTTGGCTTTCTTGAAGGATCCTGTGAAGTGGCCATTGAATCTCCTTTCCTCCCTTGTACTTGAAAACCAACCTTTCAGGTAGATTCCTGTAGGCATCAATTCCTCTCACTTCTTCTAGTTCATCTAGATAGAGATTTAGATCAGAGAATTCCTTGATGTCACATAAGTACATGTAATCTCCCTTGTTGACTTTGGATTGAGCTTTAGTTAGAGATTTGGATTTGAGAGGGGACAACTTCACTTTCTTGACTGCTCTTGACTTTGTTCTTTTTGGCTTGCTAAGGATTGGCAGATTGAAGTCAGGAATTGGTAGGCTCTCCCAGTCTATTGGTTCATCCTTAGGCACAATAGGTTCACATGAATGTTCCTATAAGGATCCACCACCTTGATGTCTTCAAATACCACAGAGGGTTTTGATGCTTGAGTTATAGTTGGAGTGGATTCCTTGGAAAACTGATACTCCAATTCCTTATCAACAAAGTCCAATTTCCTTTTGGTTCTTTTGGCCAATTCCTTGTATCTTGGAGCTTTCTTCTATTATGGTTCAACTTGCTTCTTTGGATCTTGAGATTCAGTGATTTTAGATGGCTGAGCAGGAATTTGTTATGTTGGTTTTACACCTTGTAGCTTGGCCAAGATAGCAACTTGCTCTTTCTTTTGCTTAGCCTTTTTGGCATCTAGAGCAGCTTGCTTCTTTTCTTGCTTTAGTCTTGCCTTTTCTTCTCTCTTTGCTTGAGCAAATTGAGGATGTCCAACCACCACACAAATTTCTTTACCATTTCTGAAAACTTTAGCAATTCTCCTTTTTAAAGCTGAATCAGCTGGATCCTTGTAGAAGGAAATTGATCTTGACATAAGTTTCTTCTTATCAGGCTTAAGTGTCTCATATACTGTATCTAAAGGGTTCTTTAATGATGATTTTGGATAGTTCACCCTTGGCTTCAGAATTATTTCAACCTTTGGAGATTTGAGCAGGATGGCTGTCCTCTTTCCAGATAGTTTATGCTCATTTCATTCACAGAAATCTGCTTGACTTGAGAGTGATGAATGGCTGACTATTCTGGCTTCATTACTAGCCCAAACTTCTTTTGTTTCCTCATAAATTTTCTCCCAGTTGATTGGACTCAACTTCTTCTTTTCAGCTGCTCTTATATTGGCTGCTGCTTCATTGATCAGATCAATACTGTCTGTTACTGGTGGCTTGATGAAAACAATTGTAGGCACAATTACTTTACTGATTTGAATGTGAAGCTTCTCCCCCTCACTTGGTCCTTTCTCCCCCTTTTTGTTATCATCAAGTTGAGTAGATGAGGAGGTTTGTGCATCCACCAGTTTCTGAAGCAAGTCTGTGTGTTGAGCTTGATGCAGATGAATGGCTGTTAGAGATGCTTCTATAGCTGACATTCTTGTATCCAAGGCATCTATCTTTGTGGCAAGATCAGAATTTTTCCTAAGTTGTCTCTTGATGTCAAGCATTGTAGCTTCTGGAAGCTTAAAGTCCATCTTGTCAGAAATAGCCTTTTTCATTTATCAATATCACCCTTGATGGTGTTGACATCTCGAGCATATTGGAAGCCTTGAATTTGTTATAGTTGCAGAGAAGCAAGATGTGCTTGAAGGAGCTTCTTGGTGTTGGCATTTGTGGTGGTTTGAAGAGCAGAATTTGTCTAATTTATGAGTTCAATCAGGGTTGTCTTGAAATAGTGTTCATCACAATGCTTTGAAAATGCCCTTGATGGCATGCCTGATCTTGAGCTAGAACCTACTTCTCCCCCTATGTCCAATGGCTTTTCTTCACTATCTCCACCTTCATCTCCAAAGAAATCTGCTGAACCATCAGTCTCATAATCAATATCACCATCTGTAGAGGGAAAAGCTGTTATGGCATCCTTAGCTCTTAGCATTGACTGAGTGGTATGCACCAAATTGAGCATCCTTTCTGCATTGTCATTGCCCTGTTCAGCTGGAAGTTGATAAGCTGGAACAGGGTGAGTAAATGCCTCAGCATCAAGGGAGGTGAAATCTATAACAGCTTGAGGTTGCTGAGAGATTCCCTCCCTGTCTGTTTCCTGGACATTCATTAACTCACTAGCAATGACATCCATCCTTATAGCTCTTGTACCTGCATTTCTCTCTTGTTCTCTCTTTTGTTGCATCAGGGTCTCACCCTGGCTCCCCACCCTCATACCCTCACCTTCACCATCTAAGGTGGGACTCCTCTCACTCTCTTTTGCCAATCCTGAAGAAATGGATTGCATATTGTCACTCTTTTCCTCTCCTTTTTCCTGGGAGCAACCCAGACTCTCACTCATAACTCTCTTCTCCCTCAATCCTAAGCGTGACTGTACAACCACTAAGTCTTCTGCACTAGAGATAATATATGAAATTTGAAGTTGTGCAGAGACACCCGATGGATGAGGAATATCCATCGGGTTAACAGTTTGACTATCCGACGAATAAATGCTGTTAAGCTTCTCCGTCAGGATACAATCACTACTCGACGGATGAGCAATATCCTTCGAGAGAGTAGAAATGAATGAACTTGGAATTGAAACTATTGTGGACTCTGTACTGATTGATGAGATTTTGGGCACAGATGTTTCAACACTACCTGAAAGAATTGGAAAGTGAGCCAACAAATCATCCAAAAGATGATGCTCACTTGCACTACATTTTGGCTTCCCCAACAAAGTTAAAGAAGGGCAATCGGGAATTGATGTGTTGATCATATCCACATCCAGAGAGTTTGTGGGAGAATTTGGTGTTTGAGGTGCTTCTATAACTAAAGATTTTGGCTGTGACTCCACATTTATTGGAGCCACATCAAACTGAATTTGAGAAGGTGCAGTGACTATGTCTTTAGCACCAGTTTGCACAGTGTGTGAACCCCGTGCATCCCCAAAGGTTTTTGATTTCTTCTTTCTGGAATAAGTTTGGGGTGAGCTAGTGTCCCTTACCCTTTTGGTCTATGCTCTTGGCTGAGAGCTTTGTTCAATAGCCACATCCTTTTGGGAGGATACAGCTAGAAATGAGCTTTTGTCCTTTTTAAGCACTGCAGTTTGTTGGGAAACTGCAGTGTGGCTAGGCTGGGAAACACTCACCTCTCCAACCTTATCCTTAGGGTTTCTTTTATGTTCACCCTGTCCCTCACCTACCTTACCCACCTTCACACTCCCCTCTTTGGGTTTAGTGGATTTTACAACTGTCATCTTTTGAGAGATACCAGAGGGGGCTTTCTTTGATTTAGATTTTGAATTTTTTGATGATTTAGTAGCTTGGGTAGGCAACTGTTGGGTCATTGACACAGTTGCCATAGCTACACTAGAATTCAAAGAAATCTGTGAGGTTGGAAGAGTAGGGATAGATGAACTTACCTCACTTACCTGAGGTGCTTCCATTACAGGGAAATAGAAGAGTGGTACCTCCTTGTGACAGTTTTCCCTGTTTAAATATGCAATAATTCTTCTCTCTTGAACCCAACAATCTAATTTGTTGTTTGGGTTCTCAAGCAGAATTTCCTCAGAGAGGTGGTTAGCTAGCATCATGAAAAATCTAGCATAATAAACATTTTATCCCTCTTTTTTAACTCCCCTAATTCAAACCCCAACTCAAACAAAACAAGATTACTAAAATTAAAGAACTTATCTGTAACTAGCATGTAGAGCATGTTAAGCATAGAAATATTGACAGAATAAAAATTACTGATTTTACCAGAAAAGACCTTGGTAACTACATCACACATGAAACTCCATTCTTTCCTAAGACCTAACCTCCTAATATCACTTAACATAGAAGTAGATAGTGCATAGTTCATGGAATTAAGCATATTAACAATATCAGTATCTGTGTGTGGCGAGGTCACAATATTATCAGGAATTTTGAAACAAGCTTTAATAACATCACTATTGATACAGAATTCCTTACCTTTAATAGAGAGTGTGATGGTCTTATCAGTAGAGTTGTATGTAGCAGTCGTCCATATCTCTTCAACAACCTCACAGAAGATGGTGGGTGATTCTAGCATTGCATAGCTGAGTTTGCAGTTCTTTACAAAATCCATCATTTTGTGGTAGTCACTTGAATGTTGAATCCCCTTGTTTACTAGAGCCGTGAAGTTGTTCTTCTCATAGATGTATCTAGTTTGTGACATGATCTTGACTACTGGTGCCATTGTTAGAGAGTGGAAATTGTAGAGATAGAGATGATAGTTGCTTTTGAGAGAGAGAATTTAGAGCAGATAATTTGAGAATGATAAAAGAAAAGCAATGGAAATGAAATAAGCTTTTATACTATCTCAAAAATAACTGTCAAAAATAATAAAGTAACCAATAAAAATTGCCCAAAATAGCAGTTTAAAGATAAACTGTAAAAATTCCATCAATTATCCGTTGTGTTATGCTTACAAACTATAAGTATACTGGATGGACAATGTTCAGGAAATTAACGACTAAGATTAAGACAATTCGACGGATGAGGATAAACTGTTATCCGTCGAGTTATAAAATATTCCAGAAAAATAATTGATTTTTATTTACAAACAGTATTCCGACGGATGATCAAACTCGATGAATAAAGATCATCCGTCGAGATGTAAATTTTAACTTAGCCAATGTTCCATCTAAGACTGAAAAATTAACTAAATTTCTGGTTGCATAACAACTTGCAAATTATCTGAAAAGATTTAAGAATAATTAAGGATACCTAACTCACTTACCAACCTTGAGAAGGTGGATTCATCCAGTGGCTTGGTAAAAATATCTGCAAGCTGCTTTTCACTTGGAACAAAATGTAGTTCCACAGTACCATTCATTACATGTTCCCTTATGAAGTGGTACTTTATATCTATGTGCTTTGTTCTTGAATGTTGCACTGGATTTTCAGTGATGGCAATTGCATTTATGTTATCACAGAAAATAGGAATCCTCTCAACTTGCAGACCATAGTCTAGCAATTGATTTTTCATCCATAAAATATGTGCACCGCAACTGCCAGCAGCAATATATTCAGCTTTAGCTGTAGAAGTAGAAACTGAATTTTGCTTTTTACTGAACCAGGACACAAGCTTATTTCCTATAAATTGACAGGTTCTTTTGTACTTTTTCTATTAATTCTACAACCTGCATAATGTAACACCCCCAAATCCGGGGTCGGGGATCCAGGTTGTCACGAGTTCCAATTCCCTTAACAACTCTTAATCTTAATAAACAACCAACCACTGCGAACCGTGACCCCATAATATACACACACACCACAAGTTATAGTCTGAGAGATGAATACCAAAAATAACATAAGTCATTTTATTCCACAATTATAAGTCATTACACCTCAAAAGGGTTTCTGAATAAATTTACATATTCTTTTCCATTATTACAATTCATAAATATATATAAGTCTGGTACAACAAAAGTTGAAAGCCTAGCCTATTGGTAGTTTCTACCTCAGCTACAACGGCATCAACGCCTACAGGAAACTGCGGAATGTTTTCTAACCGCTCACGAATTGGGAGCTTGATCCTGTTCATCTTGTCTACTTGTTGTTGTGTGATGAAAGAATAAAGCAAGGGTGAGCAACATGCCCACTGAAATAATATGTAATATAATTAACAATATATGAGCATTCTCATAGTACTCATGAAAGTCTTGGTCAAGAAGAAATGAACCAAGTTTGTTATTTTAATGCGACGAAGTCACAAAATATTCAGTATATATATACATATATACTTCTCAAATCTTTGAAATCCTATGACATGTATAATATACACAGAGTTCCAATTTATAACTATATAAAATATCGTTGCAAGGTGATCTCATATATCTAACCTTGTCTCAACGTTTTTCTGAATATCTTTGTCATGCATAAGATAATCATTTACTAGATATAAGTTAAAAAAGATGAAGTTACAAGATACTCCAATATACTTATATCTTTTCTGAATACTACTTGAACTACCACCGTTCAAGTTATAATTAGTTTCAAAAGTTCATCACACAGATGAGACTACAAGATAAGACTTGAATAGATTCAATCTTTGAAATATTATTGAATGAAATGAAGTTACGAGATACTTCATTAAGTCCCGATATATATATATATATATATATATATATATATCCATATATATCTCTCATACATTTCCTGAAAACCTCTATCATGTAAAGTATGAACAGAGTTGCAATATCTAATGAATTTGGAAAGAAAAGAATTTTGGCATAAACCCGATATCTTGCCGATCAGGCAAAGATACCAATAAGTAACCTTTTCTACTAGTAGATGGATGAATCCCCCACCGGTCATCACCCTGGCCTCATTAGGACCTTGTGCTGGACCGCCACCCGGCCTCTTACACGTTGATGGGCTGCCACCCAGCCACTTACAGTTTGATAGACCGTACCCCGGTCTGTCGCTTATGCCGAGTCAATTAGATGTACTTACTTCCCGAACGTTGGGTAAGTAATCAATTCATTTATCAAAACAGCAACCTCATTGCGAATATAAAATACACCACAGAGCCGGATCCCTTAATTTAAAAGCGAGTATTTAAATCCCCTTCGAAAGGAAGATCTTAAATTTGAAAACGAGTTTTGGGATCCGCTCTAACTTTTAAAATCATTTTGAAGACTCGAAAACATTTTTAAGAATGTTCGGAGTAATGCTGATTTAATGGAATAAATCAGTCCCGATATATTAGAAAATATCTTAATATTATTATTTAAATAATATTCCCACAAGGATAATCCTTATAAAAATAATTGAAGTAGAAGTTTTAAAACTTATACTTGAAATGAATAATAAATAACCAAAGATATATGTATACGAAAGTACGATCTTTATTTGAATAATCGAAAATAATTTTGATTATCGAAACATTATTCTTTAATAAAATAAATAATATTATTTAATAAAAGAAGCGGAGTCATAAGTTCTCAAATGAATATTCAAAATAATATTCATTTAATAAAATAAGCAGAGTCATAAGTCCTCGAATGAATATTCAAAATAATATTCATTAAATAAAATAAAGTTATCGAATAAACCTTATTCGATTAATAGTTTTGAAAACTATATCTATATATATATATATATAAATATATATATATATATATATATATATTATACTCGGGAACATCGACTCCCGGTTTAGAAAATGTTCACCTTTGGGTCCCCTATACTAAGGGTATACGCAACTACTGCTTATCTCTAGCATAGGTATTATGCAACTTATAAGCATTTGAATCAACAATTAGATATCAAGATTACAAAATAGACATGCATATATACCATATCAGCATGCTCCAATATATCACAAAATTTGTTAATAACAATCATGCACTTATCACAAGATAATGCATATACATATATTTACATCACAACAACTGTATAACGGGTAGAAAACTTGCCTGAGTGTTCCCGGTTAGACTTAAGCTTAGAGTGGGTCCGATAACCTATGAACAACAACATAGTCGGAATTAAACCACGGTCGCTTAAGAAACTAGACTTTAACCAATTGAACCCTAACGTTTGCTTATGGTCACTTCTACGCTTAACGAATCACATAAGTCGTTCGAGTACCCTTGGCTCCACCATTTTTAATAAATTAACATTAATAATTTAAAGGCGATTCTTTCGCGAGTACTCTACCAACTTCCTAATCCACTTTACATAATTGTTTCATACTCCAATTAGTCATTTAAGGGCCTTAACCAAGGTTTCAAAGTAACGCCGTTACTTAAAATAGTCGTTTCTCCTAAACCGTACATCGGATTTAAGCTAACCACATATCAAAACGAAGCTCGTAACATGAACTATCTAATCATGGCAATGGTCAAAACCTAACAGTGAGTTCACGGGTCCTGATGTTAAGAACAAAAGCAGTCTAAGGTAAATCGGGCATTACGATGGCTATGTTTACGCGATTACCAAATTTGTACAACTCCAAATCAATCCACAATCAATCCCACAATCATTACTACAACCAAACTCCATCCATACTCTACTATAACAGCCCCAACATCTCAAGATTTCCAATTTATACTACTCTCAATCATGAACTAAAAGCTTATACTTAAGTTTCATTAACTATAAACAAGATTCAATCATCCAAATCGCTACAAACCCAACCAAACTTTAAACACACAAGCATCATGCTTCTCATGAACTATATTAATCAAAACCACTCCTAAATATTCAAAGTAAAACTAGGGTTTGAAGTTTTATACCTTCCTTGAAGCTTTTAATCCATGAAAGATCCTTGGAATGCCCATGGAAGCCTTTATCTATGCTTAAACTACCTTGACCTTACAAACAAAATCAAGAATCAAAGATTTGTTCTTGAAAGTTACTATTCACCCTAAACTAAAATGATTTGTTTGAGATAGAAAACCTTTGATTCAAGCACTCAAACTACTTGCACTTCTTAGTTATGAAATATAGGATCCAAAGAAACAAACCTCTTGAATTATGATTGAGTGGAGCTTGGGTTTGGAAATTTTTCTTCTTGTTTTTCTTTAAAAAACCGTGAGCAAGGAGATGGGGGAAGAGAAATGAATGTGTTTGCTTGGTTGCTTTTTTTGTTGTTAATTAACCTTTTACCATGGTAAAATTTGTGTGGCTTATAATCAACCAACAATTCCTTCCCATTGTGTCATGCTTATGTCATCCTCTTATGTCATCTTCCCACACTTGTCTTCTTCTTGTTGGTGTGATGACATCATCATCACTAACCTCTTTGATTAACTCCTAATTACTTGGCTAATGATCGCTGATCTGTTATACGGTTCGCTTAACTTTCGTTTTCATTTATCGTTTGAGGGATCATACCCGGGATCTTATTACTTGGGTTCCATTAACCTTTCTCAATATATTATATTCCTTTTATGATCCTCTCTTATAATCCTTGAATTTAAATCCTTTTTATCCTGTTACCTTATACTCAATTCTTTCGGTATCTGGTGGATTTTCGGGAAAAATCTAAGTGTTTGAATTTGGATTCTGACGATCTTCACATATACTTATATATCATATAGAGTACTAATAAGATCTCAGAATAACAATAAAAGAACCCCTACAAAGTGTGGTATGAAAAGTTTTCTTATTCAGCATAATCAGCAAAATCACTATTCATAAGAGTTACAAAAAGTCCAAAATTTTGAGGTTATTACAGTCTGCCCTCCTTAAAAGGATTCCGTCCCGGAATCAAATATAAAACAAATGGGGGTACTTTTCTAGCATTGCGCTCTCTAGTTCCTAAGTTGATTCTTCCACATTATGATTCTGCCATAGCACTCTGACTAGCTTGATCACTTTGTTCCGAAGCACCTGCTCCTTCTTATCCATAATCTTTATTGGTTTCTCCACGTAAGTCAGATCTGGTTGCATATCCACCTGCTCGTACTCCACTATGTGTCTGGCATCCCGATGATACTTCCTTAGCATACACATTATGAACTTGTTGTAGGTTTGGGGGTAAGGCTATCTCGTAAGCCAACTTCCCAATCCGTCTTAGTATCTCAAAAGGTCCGATGTATCTTGGGCTTAGTTTCTCTTTCTTTCCGAACCTCATTAATCCCTTCCAAGGGAATACCTATAACAACACTAGGTCCCCTACTTCCTATTTTTTGTCCTTTCGTGTCAAATCAACATACTTCTTATGTCCATCTTGGGCTACTACCAGCCGTCCTCTGATTAGATCTATTATATCCTTGGTCCTTTGGACTACTGCGGGTCCGAGCATCTTGCGTTCTACAACTTCATCCTAACATAAGGGAGATCGACATTTTCTTCCCTCAAGGATCTCATAAGGCGATATCTCGATACTGACATATGATCTATTATCGTAAGAAAACGCAATCCGTGTTAAGTGATCATTCCAAATTTCTTTCAAGTCTATTGTACAGACTCTCATTATCACATCTAGATCTACAGCTTTTGCTTCTCAATACCCACTCTTTTCCAGTTCGTAATCGTTACTATCTTCCGTTCCAAATTTTATACTGATTACACTTTTGCTCGTTAGCGTTCTATAACCTTTTAATATTCGCGTCAACCTTAGTATCACGAACGCGTTAGAATCGGAATACCACCATACTTGGTACCACTTCATCTCTAGCTGCCTCCATCTTCGAAAGCTTGGTCCTTCATATAGAAGTAAAAGAATTTATTGAGAGATCACTATGATCATGAACACTTGTTACATGGCATAGTTAGTACAGAAGGTGGCCAGCCTTTAGTACTTGACAAGCAATTAAACAATAGATGGTATCTTACTAGGCTTCTATCACACATATAGATAGTCATTCGGCAATACCTCCCCTTCTGGAAGGGTTGTTCTTCTCAGCTTATATGAAATGAAAAGGAGAGAAAAGAACGAATTGAAGAGAATTATATATATATAAAATATACTTGTTAGGTCCCAATGCGTTTGTAGAAGGGGGGTTGAATACAAATGGTACTGAATAATCGAATAAATGCGGAATAGAAAATGTGAAACAAAATTCAAGTTAAATAAGAATATTATTAAACTTGAAAGGTGTTACAACAACTATATCGATTACAAGGGATTAATCTCAAATTAATTATCACAAATTTAGAATAAATTCGACATGAACTTTTTCTATTTTTGCAATAATTAGAATCAAATGCTAACCGCGATTTGAGATTAAGTTCTAGGGATTTTGATCCGCTAGATTGTTACACAAGAGAAAGATAAAGATTTCTAGTGGTTTGGATTTAACAATAAAAACTAGAAATATGATCTTGAAATATGCAGATGAAAAGATGAAATATTGCTGCTTGTTTTTCTTTTCTTTTGTTCTTGACTTCTGTGTTGTGGATGATTGAATGTGTTCTGCTTCTTTTAATCAATCAACCGAATAGAATTGAACTGGCATGACAATCTCTTTGGCTCAGCAAGACTTTCGGTAGGACTATCTTTTAAAACTAGCAAGACAATCAGAATGAACTAGCAAGACTTTCGGTATGACAATCAATCATCATACCGATTGTCATAGTAGTTCAAACAGATTGTTTTTGCTGAAAATAAATAGATTTAAATCCTATAATAATTCTGGTAAGACAATCCTTTTGAATTAGCATGACTTTCGGTATGACTATTGATTGTCATACCGATTGTCATACTAATACAATCAGTTGTCTTGTTGAATTAAAACAGATTTTTAAACCAATTTAAATTCTGAAAATTCTTAATATTAATTCAGAATTAATTAATCAATTAATTCAATTAATCAAAGAAATTAATCTTTGCAGATATAATTTATTTTCTTAATTAAATTATATGACTTAATTAATTAATAGAGAATTAATACTAATCTTGAGCAGCATCCATTCTTCTGTATATCTTCTGAAAATCACTGAAATATATGAATCAATTCCACCACTTCAATGTTGACACTCGATGTACTGTCTGGTTCATGAGTGACTAACTTCCGTGACGTTTCTTCATGTCTTGACTTTGACACTTTGATTTTCTTCAGATTAAATCCTTGTAATTAATGATACTCTGACGAGATCTCTGTCACTTGATTAAATCCACACTCTTGATTTATATCACTGAGGCATGATCAATTTCTTGAACTTCTTCCAGTGAATTAATTCCTCAAGTCTGTAGATGAACCTTGTTTCTGAATCTTTTGACAGATATTACTCTGTGAGATCTCTTTTGACGGTAGATCCACTATTTACTTATTACATTCTTATTTGAGTTGAGTTGAATCCTCGAATATACAAATAGGCCTATGACATATGACTTACAATCTCCCCCTATTTGTTTGTTAGACAATAACACACAAATACCTAGAGGAACTCAACTAACAAATAAGAAAAAGATATAAAAAGAAATGCAAAGTAAATAGTAGAAAAGTTCTGGACTAGATTTAATATTTTCCAGATTCCAAGTAGATGTTCCTCTAGACTGAACATATCTTCAAGTAGTTCCATCTTCATTTGTACAACCACATTTCCTGTTGAGAAGCCCATATCTCTCTTGCTTCTCCCCCTATGAGAATTAACTGATTAAAGAAGATCACATTCGTTTACCACCTCTCCCATACAATAGGATCCGCAGATAAAAGCCAATGGTACTCCCCTTTTGAAAACAGCTTCTTCCCTTACTAGAAAATCACCTTGTGTTTACCACCTCTCCCACAATAGGATCCGTAGTTACAAACAACAATGGTGTGGTGTAGTGTACATATAGGATCTTTTTCTTCCTTCCTGCTATTTCTCCCCCTTAGTTGAGGAATCCTCCAAACTATTACTTAAGCTTTTATCTCCCCCTTAAAGAAGGAATTTATGCCGTCGTCTGAAGGAGTTCTCATATTCACTTGGTTTGAAAAGAAATAACAAGTAGTTTCTCTTTCTTCCTCACTGTGAGTGTGTGATTCTGTTTAGTGTACCTCACATGTGTTTCACTCTTCTCTCCACTCGTGTTTACACTCATTCTCACAAGTGTATCACTCTTCTCTCATAGCTCCATAATCCAGCTGTACCTGCAAGGAAAATCACCTTAGCCATCCTTAAGGAGGTCATAGGTGGTACAATGGGAGTTCACAAATCCCCATCCTTGTTAAACTCGTCAGATGAATCTGAGTCATAATCTACAAGTTGCTAGTTTCCCTTTTAGGGTTCCAGATTTGAATTCTGGGAAGGTAAACAATGATCCAAAGAATTTAGCATAAAGATCAAAGTTCCCTTCTAATGTCTGTGAAGACATTTCCTTGTGACTCATCAGGTTATATTTGAATCATTGTCAACAAGTTGCCGATCTGCACCTATGTCAGATCCACTATCCGCAGATGCATCCAGGGGATTTAAGCCTGGGGAGGTAGATACTGACCACTGACATATGGCTTTTGGAACAGTATCCTCTCCTAACACCTCTAAAGGCAATTGGTCCATTAACGAACCTTGAACAATCGAATCTGACCTTAAAATGGTCAAAACGCTTATTTCTGTCAACTCATCCTTTGTGTGTGTAACCTTTCCTTGTGCATCAAGAATTGTTTATATTTGAAGTGGTGACACTACATCGGATACCTTGGCCGATAGGCAAATTTCAATAGACACACCCTGTTGAGAGAATGAATCTAGTAACTGTTTTTGTGCCTTTTCAGCCATTACATCTTTTTGAGAAGATGTATGGGGGCTAGCAGTTGTCTCGGTTTAAATACTACTCATCTATGTAGGAGACAGAGCTACTGGGTTGGCTACAGAACCTTCCTTATGTGGTGCACTAAGGCACTATCTTCCTCACGCTCATTCATACTACATTTAGTGGTAAGAGAGTGTTGGTTGGTTCTGTTTTGTGTTTGTCTTTACAGTCTGGGATAGATGTTGTGGGTTTTCAACCTCATGACTGTCAATGAAAGAAAGTCATTGGAGACTGAACCTGTAACACAGAACATATGGCACTATAGAGATAAAATGTATTTAAGATTTATAATGAATGAAAATTATACATTTAATCTTTTGAGAGTGATGATGTACAATAGTGATTTCAAAGGATTTTACATGAAATAAGAAATCACTAATGTAGAAAGAAGTTTGATTTTCTCCTAAAACTCACTGCACATATAAAATAATATGTTTGTGCCTAGTGATAAGAGAGTTATAAATATGACGACTCTACTAGTTCATATTAAATTATAACTTCAGTTAGAGTGCCATACCATGTCCTTGACGATTGCTTGAGTAGTACACTAGTTCATACCAACCTGAAGTGAGATTGTGAAGAAGAGATTGCATAGTCCAATAGATCTATAACTGCAAAGTCCATGAACTGTGGTGCATTGACTTCCTCTTTTGACTCACCAACCAGGGGTACACTTGTACACATCTTACTAGAGTTCAATTCCAAGTGTAATGTGTAGCAGGTGCCTGATATGTCGTAATATTCTCAAGTCTCGTCACTGGTGCTATATGTTAGATACTGCTTCCTGATAATAACCTAGCACAATATACAAATTTTCAATGATAACATTCCCAGCTTGCAAACAGCCATATCCCTCAGATAAACCTTTGTTGTTATCTCCAAAGGTAACCAGTGGGCCAGCTTTCTCAACCATATTTGATAGCAGGGCTCTATCTCCGGTCATATGTCTTGATGATCCACTGTCAAGAATCCATATTATTGGTTACACCTGTTTAATGCCCTGCACTACAAAAGGATTAGACCTTCTTCGGAACCCAAACTTGGTTGGGCCCGGCATGCTTGTAGAATTGTCCTTTGTCAGGCAAAACAACATTTTTAACTTTAATGGTCTCAACATCCTCAATGACTGAACATTTGACCTTGTAAACAGCCTTAACAAATTTCTGTTTAAGCTTAGGCACAAATGTCTCCTTTCTAGCCTTAGAAGGACTAGCAGTCTTAGACCTATCATGCTTCTTGTTATTCACATGCTGACGGAGAGTAGTCTTGTCATTAGAAACATGCTTACCATTAAAATAAGCATACATCATATTAAAAGCACAAGACATACAATTAGAAACACCACATGCTTTATGAGAGATATTAACAGCAGGCAATTTATGCATGGTAGACATGGCATTTTTGTTATCCAACTCATGTGTGTCTGAGTCAGTCTCAGTTGCTTTCACAACTTTGACTGGAACTTTCGACACACTCGACTTGGAAACAACCTTCTCATTAGCAAGATCTTCAGCACGTATTTCTTCTTGAATAACAGAAGAAGTCGCATCAAATGGTTCAGCAATTGATGCTTTATAGAGGGGTTCATCAACACCCTTAAGCACATGTGGTACTTCCCTCCCTTTAGCACAGACATGAGGAGGGGAGTTTATGCCTAATTCTCCAATAGCAACATTATAATCATAACCTATTCCAGATGTTTGATTAACAGCTTGCTTACTGTAGAACTCTTTAGCCTTCGAAAAAGAATTGAAGTAGGCTCTAACCTTAGTCTCAAGACCGGTGATCTTGTCTTTGAGAATAGTTTCGAGTTTTCTATAACAGTCAACTCTATTCTCTAGAAAAGATACTTGTTCTTTTAACTTGTCTTGATTAATGTGCACAAGTCTTAATTCATTGACCTCTTTCTCAAGGTCTTTGATCTGCTGACTTAACAGTTCATTATCACGATGAGCACAATCTAAGGAACCTCCTAGATGATAAACTAATTCAGCATCAGTAAATTTTACCTCTTTTCTTGACGATGAAGCTTTTCCATCAATAGCCATAAGAGGAAGATTCTCATCTTCTTCATCTTCACTATCAGTATCATCCCAGCTTCTTCCCTTTGCCAGATAAGCCCTTTCAGAGGTACTCTTCTGATTTGAATCATAAGAGTTCTTCCTTACTTGCTTTGGCTTCCTACATTCTGTGGCAAAGTGTCCCAACTCATTGCAGTTATAGCATCTAATGGTGCTCCGATCAACCATCCTTGTCTTATATCCACCACTGCTGGTGTTAGAGGATGAAGATCCACCTTTCTGGAATTTGTTGTAGTTGGACTTGTACTTAAACTTGGGATTCCTCCTGAATCTGACATTTGAGAATCTCTTGACAATTTGGGCCTGGACTCATCTTCCAATTGCTCCAGCTCTTCCAAGGAATAAAAATCATCACTGGATTGATTTATAGTAGGAGGATCATATTCTGCTACTATCACATTTTCCTCAGCCTTGGAAAACTGTACCATTCTCTCCGACTGTTGAGATTGTTGTTGTTGTTGACCTTCAGCTACAAGAGTAGTAGATGTGCTGACCATTCTATCTTTCCCGTAGACTTCCTTCTGCTGAATCTGCTCCAACTCATAGGTTTTCAACACACCATAGAGTCTATCCAAAGAAATCTCACTCAGATCTCTAGCTTCTCTAATGGCAGTGATTCTATGTTCAAGATGAGTTGACAGTGTTAAAAGGAACTTTTTGTTGACCTCCCCGATTGAATAATATTTTCCATTTATGTTCAGGTTATTGATCAATGCATTATACCTCTCAAACACTTCAGAAATTCCTTCTCCTGGATTTGATTTAAAATGTTCATACTCAGAGGTTAGGATCTCCAACTTGTTCTCCCTAACTTCCTCTGTGCCTTCATTAATCACCTCAATAGTTTCCCACATGTGTTTGGAATTTTTACAGTTCATCACATGTCTGTTCATCAAGGGATCAAGAGAATCAATTAATATTAATTGAAGGCTGGCATCCAAGGAGGCTTCTTCCTTTTCAGCAGGAGTAAAATCTTCAGGCTCTTTTGGATAGGTTCTAGCTTTGGTAATCACAACATCATCTTCTATCACCTCTGGTTCAATAACCATCGGAGTTTTTGGACCCTTCTTTAACAAGTTCAGATATTTGGGATTTGCAACTTGTAAAAATAATAGCATCTTCTTCTTCCACATGATGTAATTTTCTTTATCAAATAGTGGAATTTTAACGGTTCCAACTTTTTGTGAAGTCATTATGAATTTTTGAATAAATAAAAATTCAAGGAGTTGAAAAATCACAAAAGTCTAGGATCTTGATTTGTTCGTTAATCAGAAGGCTCTGATACCAATTGTTAGGTCTCAATACGTTTGTAGAAGGGGGGTTGAATACAAACGGTACCGAATAATCGAATAAATACGGAATAAAAAATGTGAAACAAAATTCAAGTTAAATAAGAATATTATTAAACTTGAAAGGTGTTACAACAACTGTATCGATTACAAGGGATTAATCTCAAATTAATTATCACAAATTTAGAATAAATTCGACATGAACTTTTTCTATTTTTGCAATAATTAGAATCAAATGCTAACCGCGATTTGAGATTAAGTTCTAGGGATTTTGATCCGCTAGATTGTTACAAAAGAGAAAGATAAAGATTTCTAGTGGTTTGGATTTAACAATAAAAACTAGAAATATGATCTTGAAATATGCAGATGAAAAGATGAAATATTGCTGCTTGTTTTTCTTTTCTGCTTTGTTCTTGACTTCTGTGTTGTGGATGATTGAATGTGTTCTGCTTCTTTTAATCAATCAACTGAATAGAATTGAACTGGCATGACAATCTCTTTGGCTCAGCAAGACTTTCGGTAGGACTATCTTTTAGAACAAGCAAGACAATCAGAATGAACTAGCAAGACTTTCGGTATGACAATCAATTGTCATACCGGTTGTCATAATAGTTCAAACAGATTGTTTTTGCTGAAAATAAATAGATTTAAATCCTATAATAATTCTGGTAAGACAATCCTTTTGAATTAGCATGTCAATAGTCATACTGATTGTCATACTAATACAATCAGTTGTCTTGTTGAATTAAAACAGATTTTTAAACCAATTTAAATTCTGAAAATTCTTAATATTAATTCAGAATTAATTAATCAATTAATTCAATTAATCAAATAAATTAATCTTTGTAGATATAATTTATTTTCTTAATTAAATTATATGACTTAATTAATTAATAGAGAATTAATATTAATCTTGAGCAGCATCCATTCTTCTGTATATCTTCTGAAAATCACTGAAATATATGAATTAATTCCACCACTTCAATGTTGACACTCGATGTACTGTCTGGTTCATGAGTGACTAACTTCCGTGACGTTTCTTCATGTCTTGACTTTGACACTTTGATTTTCTTCAGATTAAATCCTTGTAATTAATGATACTCTGACGAGATCTCTGTCACTTGATTAAATCCACACTCTTGATTTATATCACTGAGGCATGATCAATTTCTTGAACTTCTTCCAGTGAATTAATTCCTCAAGTCTGTAGATGAACCTTGTTTCTGAATCCTTTGACAGATATTACTCTGTGAGATCTCTTTTGATGGTAGATCCACTATTTACTTATTACATTCTTATTTGAGTTGAGTTGAATCCTCGAATATATAAATAGGCCTATGACATATGACTTACAATACTGCCACAAAATATCTGGCTTGGAATCTACCTCTGAACTATAGAGGTTTGTCATAGGAGAACAAAACATATACGTATATATATCAACATCAAGTATTATAGCATCGTATTTCACGTGTCTGAATATTTACTATTACGTCCATCATTCTATGGACCCATGCTCTTGCTCGAGCTTATAAACAATCACCTTTGAAACTCCCTCGATATCGAAAATCAAATTTGGGATTTCATTCTAGACATCATCGTTACCAGAATTCTATGCTTGCACCGCAACCTTCCTTGTATAGTAATACAACTCTCTATTGATAAGAAGGAATAAGTATTCAATAGATAGATAATCTACTTAATTAGTCTATCAATGATAACTTATACACCACCACGACCCGATTAGTGGTACTCAGTCTCAACCTCCATTCCAATACAACTCTCACGGTTGTAAATAATTGGCTCATTACTCGTAGAATCATTCATGCATTACTATGGTCCACCGTTGACCTACTGTAGTCATTCGTTTTCCATGAAATCTTAATAGCTAACCATCCGGAGTTCATACATATCGTATCGAATCCTTCTAAGGAGGTAACACAATCACCATTCATGATCCATGAAGAACACTCCTGATCCTGATGTACATACATGACATGAAGCAGATAAAATTGCAGAAGAGTTTCAATGAAAGCAACGATAGCAGGTTAACACCATTATTAACCATATGTCTTTATTAGGAGACATGAAGCTCAAAGGTTCATTTAGTCCTTTTGTAAAATAGTCTTGGCTTATCTCAAGATATGACCTTATAAGATAGATAGCCCGCTCATGGCGATTTCATAAATTAAATCTTTACCAAACTACTATCAAATGGATAAATCTCTTTGATCGGGCGTTTCTCTAAAAGAACGCTTAAAAGAAAGTAGGCGAGCAATTGAAAGACAAGACGGTTTAGTATCGCACAATCATCAGAAGGAATGTCAATCTTTCAAACCATAATACAATCTTCACGGCTTTAACCATTATCACTATATTCCTTTGGAACGAGTGCCGATAATTGTCTTCTTACACTTAAAGTGTCGGCCACCTCTTTGGCCTTTCCTGATAGTAATATTTCCTTACAATCAATGTCATTTTAACCACCTTCACTAAATTTTTCTACCTCATTTCAAATCACTGCTTATGTGAAATGCTTTTCTTAAGTCCTTGTGATAAAAAAAATCACCATTTTTCCATAAGTCACTGCCTTAGTCTTTAAATGTAAACATTATCATGGCTGACTCTCGATCGTACTTAGGACGTCTTTTATCTCGGGCCCTTCTTGCTTTAACAATTCTTACCTTCATTGGTTCAATCTATACTTCTTATGGTTTAACACATGCCCACCTGGCATTATTATAATTACGCAAATTTTCCTTTATCAAATATCTATTCTTGAGAACTTCGAATATTACCTTTCTCCTTATAAAACCTCTAAGGTTATCCTTAAATCGTTCCTCCTATATTCCCTGGATACAGGCATATTAAAATATCATTTACTAATACTAGAACTATTGTTTATACACTTCTGAAAAATTTCTCCACTGATCATTAAAGGTTGTTGTTACCTTAATCCTTTCCAATTCATACTGTCAAAACTCATACTGTCCCTATTAAGGGTGAAATGCCAACCTTTATGCATTCCCCTAGGGTTCATCTTAATTTATCGAAGTTATATCCTTAATTCCACCTTTAAAAAGGTACTTGCATCCTTCCATGGATAAATCAAGTCATATATCTTTGATAGATTATCTTATTCAATCATTCCCACCTCGATAGTCTATACCAATTTCACAATAGCATCCTTATTCAAACTGAGGTCAACCCTTATGGCCTTCAAAAGATATCAATGGTTACCCGCTTTTCTTTCCTAATTTGGTAATGACAACAGGGATGTTCTGGAAGATATTGGTCATGTTCAACGTGAACTTCTTCTTAATAATTCCTCATTTACTTTTGTTGTTTATCTCAACAGTCATCTCAATTTTGGGATATCTTTCATACCTGGCGTCTCCCTTTCTGGGTATCATGCCCCCGGTCTTACACTTCACATTCTTAAAGGTCACTTCCTTCA
Organism: Apium graveolens; assembly: GCF_009905375.1. NCBI lineage: Eukaryota > Viridiplantae > Streptophyta > Magnoliopsida > Apiales > Apiaceae > Apium > Apium graveolens. The sequence continues at coordinate 268,485,697 of NC_133648.1, forward strand.
TTCAATTTTACTAATTTCTTACTTTCTTGTCTCCTCAGTCTATCCGCGTCTCATTATTTATCCTTCAAACTATCTCAAGGTTTCCTTGAATCCTCCAAACTTACAGGGGATAAACTATATATATCTCTTATGCCTTCAACCATCAACTTTAACTCATGGTGAATCACCCTCATCCTGACGATTACATACTTTTCTATTTCTATTGCTACGAGTCTTTAGCGTTTCCTCATACCCAACTCCCTTATCATTCCTCAAACTCTATTGTCTTTATTTTCCTTTCCACTTCAGTTTCTTTTTTTTATTTTCTTTTCTATTACAATCATTTCATGAACCCACTACTCATTGACTTCAAACATCACGTCATTCTAGGATTCTTGTCATCAGAACGAATCTTGACAACTTTTACAACTTAGCTTCATAATTCATCATACTCGTCTGCCTTTGTTTTGGCTCTAAAGCTTTTACACTATCTCCATAACCTTGGGAATTACTTTCCTGAAAACAATTGACTGAACTTTAATCAATTTATTCTAATCTCTTGCTCCGTGCCTTCCTTGGCCTTTCACCAGCGGGTGGCCTCTCTCTTAGGAGGGTAAGTGACAAAAACAGTCTTTTGTGATTCGTCAATCATTTAGAATCTCAAATGATTCCTATATTTCCTTTAGCCAGGCTCTTGCCTCGACTGGGTCAGCTTGTTCCTTGGAACTCTGAGAGCTTAGCGACTTAAAGGTTCTGAAAGAATTTCCCACCGCACTGTCTCCTCAGGGTGGTGGTTGGGGATAATAGTCTAAGTTCTCTTTAGACAGATCTATGAATTGCCGTATAGGAGTACCGTCTCGGGTCTCCTTTCCTTACTCGACTTTCTGTTTCCTTAGTGTGAAATATTTCATCCTTCTCCCATACTTGGGGTTATCTTATACGTTAAAATCCTTGTTTTCCACTTCATTATGTTATGGGCTCCTTCTTTCTTAATGGCAAACTCCCTGACTATCACATTCGGGGTTTGCCCTAAATCTTATTCCTCGAGCTATGGATTTTATCTAAGATCCAGTCCTTAAGCTCTTAAACGTTTGGAACCCAAATTTTGTAGGAATACCTCGTTATTCCCTTATCATCTTTCTTGGTATTAATCTCTTCTCCAGTCATTGACTCTCTGCCTTCATTCATCACTTTTTCTTGGCACAATATGATCTTTTTCGATAATTCAGGTGTATTGCAATCTCAAACAGCGTTTCAGTACCGGCTCCGGTTACCTTCACTTCTATTTCCATTTTCTCAAAATCTCTTATCAACTCTCCCAAAGACATTTTCATTTTGAGTCTCTCCTTTATACTAAGGGCATTAGCCACCATTTTGGCTTTCCCTGGATGATAAAGAATCTCATAATCGTAATCCTTGATTAGCTCTAACCACCTCCTCGGGCACATGTTGAGCTCTTTCTGCGTGAAAATGCACTAGAGCACTTATGGCTTGTGTAAATCTCGCACTTCTCTCCATACAAGTAGTGCCTCCAATCTTTAGTGCAAAACTATTGCCACGAGCCCAAGCTCATGGGTGGGGATATCGAATTTTACATTCCCTTAATTGTCTTGACGCGTACGCGATTACCTTGTTGCGCTGTATAAGAAGCACCCTAATTCCTTATGCGAAGCGTCACTATAAATCATAAAATCTCCTTTTCCATCCGGAAACGCCAACCTAGGAGCCGTCACCAACCTTTGCTTCAGTTCTTGAAAGTTGTTCTCGCATTTCTCTGTTCATTCGAATTACTCAGTCTTATGAGTAAGCCGCGCTAAAGGGGCTACTATCTTTACGAACTTGAATGAACCTCCGGTAGTGACCGACCAATCCTACCTCTGGTAGTTTCCCAAACTACGGTTATCAATTCCTCAGTGGTCCTTTATTCATTCTTGTCAGGATCCCCCACGGGATCCTCCTCAGCAACAATCCCTTCTAGGACAACATCCTCAACCGCTACATCCTCAATATGAACATCATCCGGTCCCTCGTTAGGACGCTCTATCGGATCCACAATCTGATCTCCAATACCTAATAAAATATCATCGCGTTGTTGCTCCTCAACCTCAGGGTTCGGAGTCCCGCTACCATATACGATAACGAACTATGCCTCTATCACGATATTTATAAGGGTTCCCTAAGGGTTTTGAACTGTCAGTACTACGTTAGGTAGTCCGACTATGAACTTGGCAAGAGTTCTTATTTATCTTAGTGAACTTATTATTTTAACGTCATATTATCTCTGAGGTTTATAACGCTTAGCTCTGATACCATTTCTGTAACACCCCCAAATTCGGGGTCGGGGATCCGGGTTGTCACGAGTTCCAATTCCCTTAACAACTCTTAATCTTAATAAACAACCAACCACTGCGTATCGTGACCCCATAATATACATACACACACCACAAGTTATAGTCTCGGAGATGAATACCAAAAATAACATAAGTCATTTTATTCCACAATTATAAGTCATTACACCTCAAAAGGGTTTCTGAATAAATTTACATATTCTTTTCCATTATTACAATTCATAAATATACATAAGTCTGGTACAACAAAAGTTGAAAGCCTAGCCTATTGGTAGTTCCTACCTCAGCTACAACGGCATCAACGCCTACAGGAAACTGCGGAATATTTCCTAACCGCTCACGAATTTGGAGCTTGATCCTGTTCATCTTATCTATCTGTTGTTGTGTGATGAAAGAATAAAGCAAGGGTGAGCAACAAGCCCACCGAAATAATATGTATTATAATTAACAATATATGAGCATTCTCATAGTACTCATGAAAGTCTTGGTCAAGAAGAAATGAACTAAGTTTGTTATTTTAATGCGACGAAGTCACAAAATATTCAGTATATATATACATATATACTTCTCAAATCTTTGAAATCCTCTGACATGTATAATATACATAGAGTTCCAGTTTATAACTGTATAAAATATCGTTGCAAGGTGATCTCATATATCTAACCTTGTCTCAACGTTTTTCTGAATATCTTTGTCATGCATAAGATAATCATTTACTAGATATAAGTTAAAAAGATGAAGTTACAAGATACTCCAATATACTTATATCTTTTCCGAATACTACTTGAACTACCACCGTTCAAGTTATAATTAGTTTCAAAAGTTCATCACACATATGAGACTACAAGATAAGACTTGAATAGATTCAATCTTTGAAATATTATTGAACGAAATGAAGTTACGAGATACTTCATTAAGTCCCGATATATATATATATATATATCCATATATATCTCTCATACATTTCCTGAAAACCTCTATCATGTAAAGTATGAACAGAGTTACAATATCTAATGAATTTGGAAAGAAAAGAATTTTGGCATAAACCCGATATCTTGCTGATCAGGCAAAGATACCAATAAGTAACCTTTTCTACTAGTAGATGGATGAATCCCCCACCGGTCATCACCCTGGCCTCATTAGGACCTTGTGCTGGACCGCCACCCGGCCTCTTACGCGTTGATGGGCTGCCACCCAGCCACTTACACTTTGATAGACCGTACCCCGGCCTGTCGCTTATGCCGACTCAATTAGATGGACTTACTTCCCGAACGTTGGGTAAGTAATCAATTCATTTATCAAAACAGCAACCTCATTGTGAATATAAAATACACCACAGAGCCGGATCCCTTAATTTAAAAGCGAGTATTTAAATCCCCTTCGAAAGGAAGATCTTAAATTTGAAAACGAGTTTTGGGATCCGCTCTAACTTTCAAAATCATTTTGAAGACTCGAAAACATTTTTAAGAATGTTTGGAGTAATGCTGATTTAATGGAATAAATCAGTCCCGATATATTAGTAAATATCTGAATATTATTATTTAAATAATATTCCCACAAGAATAATCCTTATAAAAATAATTAAAGTAGAAGTTTTAAAACTTATACTTGAAATGAATAATAAATAACCAAAGATACATGTATACGAAAGTAAGATCTTTATTTGAATAATCTAAAATAAGTTTGATTATCGAAACATTATTCTTTAATAAAATAAAGAATATTATTTAATAAAAGAAGCGGAGTCATAAGTCCTCGAATGAATATTCAAAATAATATTCATTTAATAAAATAAGCAGAGTCATAAGTCCTCGAATGAATATTCAAAATAATATTCATTAAATAAAATATAGTTATCGAATAAACCTTATTCGATTAATAGTTTTGAAAACTATATCTATATATATATAAATAAATATATATATATATTATACTCGGGAACATCGACTCCCGGTTTAAAAAATGTTCACCTTTGGGTCCCCTTTACTAAGGGTATACGCAACTACTGCTTATCTCTAGCATAGGTATTATGCAACTTATAAGCATTTGAATCAACAATTAGATATCAAGATTACGAAATAGACATGCATATATACCATATCAGCATGCTCCAATATATCACAAAATTTGCTAATAACAATCATGCACTTATCACAAGATAATGCATATACATATATTTACATCACAACAACAGTATAACGGGTAGAAAACTTGCCTGAGTGTTCCAGGTTAGACTTAAGCTTAGAGTGGGTCCGATAACCTATGAACAACAACATAGTCGGAATTAAACCACGGTCGCTTAAGAAACTAGACTTTAACTAATTGAACCCTAACGTTTGCTTATGGTCACTTCTACGCTTAACGAATCACATAAGTCGTTCGAGTACCCTTGGCTCCACCATTTTTAATAAATTAACCATTAAGAATTTTAAGGCGATTCTTTCGCGAGTACTCTATCAACTCCCTAATCCACTTTACATAATTGTTTCATACTCCAATTAGTCATTTAAGGGCCTTAACCAAGGTTTCAAAGTAAGGCGAGGGGTAATGGTTCGGTCGCGAAATGCCGTTACTTAAAACGATCGTTTCTCCTAAACCGTACATCGGATTTAAGCAAACCACATATCAAAATGAAGATCGTAACATGAACTATCTAATCATGGTAATGGTCAAAACCTAACAGTGAGTTCACGGGTCCTGATGTTAAGAACAAAAGCAGTTTAAGGTAAATCAAGCATTACGATGGCTATGTTTACGCGATTACCAAATTTGTACAACTCCAAATCAATCCACAATCAATCCCACAATCATTACTACAACCAAAGTCCATTCATACTCTACTACAACAGCCCCAACATCTCAAGATTTCCAATTTATACTACTCTCAATCATGAACTAAAAGCTTATACTTAAGTTTCATTTACTATAAACAAGATTCAATCATCCAAATCGCTACAAACCCAACTATTCACCCTAAACTAAAATGATTTGTTTGAGATATAAAACCTTTGATTCAAACACTCAAACTACTTGCTCTTCTTAGTTATGAAATATAGGATCCAAAGAAACAAACCTCTTGAATTATGATTGAGTGGAGCTTGGGTTTGGAAATTTTTCTTCTTGTTTTTCTTTAAAAAACCGTGAGCAAGGAGATGGGGGGAAGAGAAATGAATGTGTTTGCTTGGTTGCTTTTTTTGTTGTTAATTAACCTTTTACCATGGTAAAATTTGTGTGGCTTATAATCAACCAACAATTCCTTCCCATTGTGTCATGCTTATGTCATCCTCTTATGTCATCTTCCCACACTTGTCTTCTTCTTGTTGGTATGATGAAATCATCATCACTAACCTCTTTGATTAACTCCTAATTACTTGGCTAATGATCGATGATCTGTTATACGGTTCGCTTAACTTTCGTTTTCATTTATCGTTTGAGGGATCATACCCGGGATCTTATTACTTAGGTTCCCTTAAACTTTCTCAATACATTATATTCCTTTTATGATCCTCTCTTATAATCCATGAATTTAAATCCTTTTTATCCTGTTACCTTATACTCAATTCTTTCGGTATCTGGTGGATTTTCGGGAAAAATCAAAGTGTTCGAATTTGGATTCTGACGATCTTCACATATACTTATATATCATATAGAGTACTAATAAGATCTCAGAATAACAATAAAAGAACCCCTACAAAGTGTTGTATGAAAAGTTTTCTTATTCAGCATAATCAGCAAAATCACTATTCATAAGGGTTACAAAAAGTCCAAAATTTTAAGGTTATTACACATAATCTGCATCTGAATAACCAGTTAGATCAAAACCAGAAAATCTAGGGTACCAAATGCCAAGTTTTGGTGTTCCTTTGAGATATCAGAAAATTATCTTGATAGCTACTAAGTGAGATTCTCTAGGATCAGCCTGAAATCTAGCACACAAACATGTAGCAAACATTATATATGGCATACTAGCTGTTAAGTACAGAAGTGAGCCAACTATGCCCCTATGACTTGAAATATCCACAGACTTTTCAGTAGTGTTTAATTCAAGCTTAGTTGCAGTGGCCATAGGAGTTTTTGCAGATGTGCAATCCATTAGATCAATCTTCTTTAAAAGATCATAAATGTATATATTTTGACTAATGAATATTCCATCACTAACTTGCTTAACTTCCAAACCAAGTAAGTAAGTTAGTTCTCCCATCATACTCATTTCATACTTACTCTGCATCAATTTGGCAAACTTTTGTAAAGTTTTTCATCTGTAGAGCCAAAAATAATGTCATCTACATAAATTTGAACAAGTATACTAGAGCCATTAACATTTCTAAAGAATAAAGTTTTATCTACAATAGCTCTTGTGAATTGATTTTCCAAAAGGAACTTTGATAAAGTGTCATACCAGGCTCTAGGTGTTTGCTTCAATCCATAAAGTGCTTTCAAAAGATAGTAAACATATTCTGGAAAATTTGGATCTTCAAAACCAGGAGGCTGACTGACATAGACTTCCTCCTCCAAATATCCATTCAGAAAGGCACTTTTGACATCCATTTGATAGACTTTGAAATTGGCATGGGCAGCATAGGCTAAGAAGATTCTGATGGCTTCAAGTCTTGCAACAGGAGCAAATATTTCATCAAAATCTATTCCTTCTTGTTGACAATAGCCCTTATCACCCAATCTAGCTTTCTTCCTGACTACTATGCCATTTTCATCCATCTTGCTTCTGAATATCCATTTGGTGTCAATTGGATTCTTTCCTCTAGGCTTGGGCTCCAGCTTCCATACCTTATTCCTCTCAAATTGGTTTAGCTCCTCCTGCATAGCTAAAATCCAATCAGGATCCAACAAATCTTCTTCTACTTTCTTTGGTTCTTCCTTAGAAAGAAAGCTGTTGTACAGACATTCTTCTTGAGTTGCTCTCCTTGTTTGAACTCTAGAAGATACATCACCAATGATGAGCTCAAAGGGGTGATCCTTTGTCCATTTCCTTTATTGAGGTAGATTAGCTCTAGATGAAGATGCCTCATTGTTGTCTTGATGTGTGATTGAGTTTTGATTGTAAGAAACTCCCCCTGAGTTAATGGATCTTTGATTTGAGAAAGGGGAGCTTTCTGTAAGTGATCTATTCTGACTTCCAGCTTCTTTTGATGACCCGACGGATGGTGAATCTTGATTACCGACGGATGAAGCTGGTTGTCTCCCGACGGATAAAGCATTTTGCAACTCGACAGATGTTGAATTTTGTGCTTCATTGGTAGGAGATTTTTCTGCATTATCCACTGTTTCTTGATCACTTTCATCATCACTGTCATCACTACCCATCTCCACATTGTCAAATTTGAGACTCTCATGGTAATCTCCACCTTGCAGTCCTTCAATATTTTTATCATCAAACATAATATGTATTGATTCCACAACAATGTTGGTTCTTATATTGTAGCTCTATATGCTTTAACAACAACATATCCAACAAAAATTCCTTCATCTGCTTTAGCATCAAACTTTCCATTCTGATCAGTTTGATTTCTCAAGATATAACATTTACAGCCAAAGACATGAAGAAAATTTAGAGTTGGCTTCTTGATCTTGAATAATTGGTAGGGAGTCATGCATTTTGCTTGATTAATCAAAGAAACATTCTGAGTGTAGCATGCAGTATTTACAACTTCAGCCCAGAAATATATTGGTAACTTAGACTCTTCAAGCATTGTCCTTACAGCTTCAATAAGTGATCTGTTCTTCCTTTCTACTACTCCATTTTGTTATGGAGTTCTTGCTGCTGAAAACTCATGCAAAATCCCATTTTCTTCACAAAATGCTCTCATGACAGAATTTTTGAACTCAGTTCCATTGTCACTCCTGATTCTTCTAAATTTGAAATCAGGATGATTATTGACTTGCCTTATGTGATTGATGATGATTTCACTAGCCTCATCTTTAGACTTTAGGAAATATGTCCAAGAGAACTTTGAGAAATCATCTACAATTACTAGGAAAAATCATATCCTTGAAATGAACAACACATTGACTGGTCCAAATAAATCCATGTGTAGCAGTTGCAAAGGTTCTTCAATTGTTGAATCAAGCTTCATTCTGAATGATGCTTTGATCTGCTTTCCCTTTTGGCAGGCATCACACAATCCATCCTTAGAAAACTCCACTTGAAGAATACCTCTTACCAGTTCTTTCTTTACTAGTTCATTCATGGTCTTGAAGTTTAGATGGGATAGCTTCTTGTGCCATAACCAACTTTCATCCTGACTTGCTTTGCTGAGAAGACAAGTAATAGATTCTGCATTAGATGAGTTAAAGTCAGCTAGGTACACATTTCCTTTTATCACAGCAGTGAGAACCACTTTGTTGCTCCTCTTGTTAGTCACAACACAGGCTTCTGAGTTGAAGGTTACTGAATTGCCTTTATCACAAAGCTGGCTGATACTCAACAAATTGTGCTTGAGACCATCCACTAAGGCAACCTCTTCAATGATGATATTGTCTTTTGAAATCAAGCCATATCCCACAGTATAACCCTTGCTGTCATCTCCAAAAGTAATACTTGGGTCAGCTCTCTCCTTGAACTCTGTGAGCAAGGTAGAATCACCAGTCATGTGTCTTGAACAACCACTATCCAGGTACCATAGATTCTTTCTGTTTCCCTGCACACATCAAAATCAAATCAAGTTCATTTTGGTACCCAAGTTTTCTTGGGTCCTGCCTTGTTAGCTTTCTTTTTCTGTTTCTTAGGCTTTATCTCATTTGACTTAGGGATATCAGATTCATCCTTAGTTATTTGAGTTGAACCTTTGAAACCATTCATTACAGCAGAATTATCATGCATATTTTGATTAACAGGGAATGGCATGCTATTAGTAAATATGTTATTCCAGTAAGGCATGCTAAATGGCATTTGTGGCATACTAAATGCAGCATAATAAGGACTAGGTGCAAATGGCATATTAGCAAACTGTGCATTCATATTATGTGTAGACATAGCATTCATAGGTATAGAAGGCATGGCATTCATGTTGGGAAAATGAGGTGGCACAGATATAGAAGTAGGCATGGAAGTTTTCCAATTAAAAGACAAATGATTTACACTACCTCACTTGACACAGATTTTTCTTGGAGCATATTTATCAGGTGTGTAGTTGTTATGCTTGTTAATTCCTACTTTACCATTTCTATAATTTTTCCTTTTAGCCTCTGTTTTAACCTCAATCTTTTCAAGTCTGTCACTCAATTGCTTGACATTCATATGACCAACATTATCCTTTTTCTCCTTCTTAATTTGACCGGATTCTCCTGGAACAAAATTCTTGGAAACTGATCCATATTTCTCATTTAACTTGACAAGTTTGGCTTTACTCACAGGCTTGCTCACAGTCGACGGATGAGAATTTATATCACTCAACGGATAACCCTTTTTGTTATCCGACGGATGACCCTCATCATCCGTCAAGTCTAAATCTGTTAGTAATCCTTCAACCAAATTGGATTCCAGCTTCTCTTTATTCTTCTTCCAGGCTGCATCACAAAAGGACTCAATACCTTGAACTTTTGTGATTTGAGCATGAACATCTCTAGATGTTTTCCATTCCTTAATCACCTCATGTTCTCATTCAAGCTGCTTCTTCAAGATCTCTTCTTTCTTCAAGGACTCAGTTAATTCATCCTTAGCAATTTTACACTCAATTCTTAATTTTTCAAATTCAATTAACTGAGACTCTAGCACATTATTCCTCTCACTTGAAAACAAATTGTTTTCTTTGATTTTAGCATTTTCCTTAGTAGGAGACTTAAGTATAACACGAAAATGATATAGTTTTGTAGATATGTCATTTATTGCATCATTACACTCGGCTTTAGATAAATGTGCAAGGTTAGTGGTGATTACCTGATTACTTGAAGAACTTGTCTCTGTTTCATCAGACTTAGCCATTTGGGCTAGATTGACATAGCTGACATCCTCATCCTCATCCAGACCATCTGCTGCCCAGTCATTTTCTTGTGTAATGAAAGCCCTTTCCTTTTGCTACAGCAACTCAAAGTATTTCTGTTTATAATCCACAGGCTCAAACTTCTTTTTGTTGGAATCTGACTTTCTACCCTCACTGGAAAAGTGCCCTTCCAAGCCACATTTGAAACATTTGAATTTAGATTTATCCACCATGTTTCTATTTGCCTTGGCTACTCCAAAGTTCTTCTTGAACTTGAGCTTGGCAAATATTCTGGAAAGAAATGCTAGATATTCATCAATATCTTCCATGTCATCTTGGCTCAAAGAATCTTCATTTTCTGCTACCAGCCCCTTGCCCTTGTTTTCACAGACCTTTGAAGTTGATTCAACAGCTTCCATCTTCATCTCCTTCTCTTTCTCTAACTCAGCAACTAGTGCAATGGACCCTCCTTTCTTCTTTCCTCTCTCCATCCTCTCATCTTGATCTATCTCAAGCTCATAAGTCTTTAGGATGCCATACAGTCTCTCCAAAGTAAACTCCTTATAGTCTTGAGAGTTTCTCAATGAGACTGTCATTGGTTTCCATTCCTTTGGAAGAGATCTAAGGAACTTCAGATTGGAGTCTTTTGTCTGATAGACCCTTCCATGCAACTTCAGAGTATTTAGTAGTTTTTGAAACCTACTAAAAATGTCAGTGAGAGACTCACTTTTTTCACTATGAAAATGCTCATATTGTTGAATCAGTAGCTGTATCTTATTTTCTCTAACTTGCTCAGTGCCATCACAGATAATCTGTATTGTATCCCAAACTTTCTTGGCAGTTTTGCAATTGATGATGTTGTCAAACATGTCACCATCAACTCCATTGAAAAAGATATTCATGGCCTTCTTATCTTTCCTGACTTGTTCAATATCAAGATCAGACCATTCATATCTTGACTTGGGGACAGATGGCTCATTTCCAGTTGCAGCTCTCATTGGTACATGAGGGCCTCTCTCTATGAAATCTACATAAGCCTCATCTTAAGAAAGTAAATGAAGATGCATCTTTACCTTCCAGTGATGGTAATTATCTTTATCCAGAAAAGGAATCTTGACTCCAACATCCTTCTTGTTCATCTTGCTGTTTTGTTGTGATCTTTAAACTCTTTGTTCTTCAAGAGCTTGCTCTGATACCAATTGTTAGTCCCTAACAATGCAACAAGAAGTACAGAAGGGGGGTTGAATGAAATTCTTGAAACTTTTTCACAAAGATATAAAATGTTCTATCTTAATAATATATAACTATGTGAATTAATTTGTAAACTACAGAATAATAACTTGGAATGAATCAATACACAAGTAATTTAAAACACAAGTCTTTAAAAACTTTCTGGTGGATTTGAATGTATCCACCAGAGATATATATTATATCAAGAGAACTCTGTGTAGCAATTAGCTCACAGCTGCTTACAAATTTGAACAACTAAGTTTACAGAGAAATGCTAAGAATACAGCTTACAAATGTTTCTCTGAAAATAATAATCTTGCTTAGTTGCTTATTGTTCTATTTGCTACTTCTTGGTTTATATATCACCAAGATTACAAAGTAATAAGACAAGATAATAAAACAAAACCTATCAAGTCTAATACTATGATGCTTCATTACTCTATTCCAGCATCTTTGAATATCTTCATAATAGTATGGAAATGGAAATGCTTCTTTATTCTCTAAAACCCAGTTAAATAGGCTTCCACATTCTATTTGCATACACTCGACGCATGTGACTGTGTTGTCACTGTCAATAGATGTTTGAATTCTTTATCCATCAGGTCCATGATCATCCGTCGGGTTGCCTTGTTGATCATCCGTCGAGTGGCATTGTTGTTTATCCATCAGGTAGTTATCTGGCACTTGACTTCATTTCATTTATTCAGAATTACAAGACATCATCTATGTACAATTAATCAACCTATTCTGCATATCTAGTTAAAGTCAACATGACTTGAGTACTACTACAGAATCTAAACAATGTGTATGCAGAAATGTGCTACAGACTTATTGTTACACAAGCTACTCACTCGATGGATAATAAATCATCATCCGTCGGGACTATATTGAGTTATCCGTCGGGACTATAATCCTTATCCATCGAGTGCTACATTTTTCACTAAGTAATATCTACCAAGGTGTGTTGTTAATGAAATCATCAAGTTGACAACATATCCACAACAGTAAAACTCTCTATAAATTTTTCTTTGTGAGAATGTTCAATAAATTGCAGCACTTATAAAATTTATCTACTGATTTCAATCTGTATTCATAGAGTATTTTGTTATCATCAAGTTTCTCTTAATTTATGGCTACAATTCCAGTAAACATAAATTGGGGGATATTGTTAGGAATATGTTGAGCACTAGATGATAACTTAGACATTACACTAAGTAGATTTTATTTAAGTGAAATTGTAGCTTTCAACAGATGACTATTTCAACATCCGTTGAAAGAGTAGCTTATGTAATAATAAGATTAGTAGCACATTCATGCATATTATAATGGCTTAGTGAACTAGATGTTGTAGAATGTATAGGTCATGTTGACTACTAGATTGATATGCAAGATAGGTTGGTTAATTGTAAATATCAAATGCCTTGTAATCTTGCATTAATGAAATGGAGTTAAATGCCAAGAAAACAGTCTCAACGGATATTTCACCATGCTTCAACGGATGATCAACTAAAGCTTCAACGGATGATTCACATAGTCTCAACGGATGATCAGCCAAAGTTTGAACGGATGATCAGCCACAGTTTCAACAGATGATTCAATGAAGCTTCAACGGATGTTCATATTTAAAAGAGCAGTTGATAGTGACTTGACAGTCACATGCATTGATTGTATGCAAATGGAATGTGGCAGCCTATTTGCAGGGTTTAGAGAATAAAGAAGCATTTCTATTTCCATGCTAAACAGAAAATATTCAAAGATGCTGAATTGAGAAATGAAGAAGCATGAAATTAGACTAGAAATGTTTTATCTTATTTACTTGTCTTTTTATCATGTATCTTGGTAATATATAAAATAGAAGTTAGTAAGCAATTACCAGAGAGATAGAAAAAGCTACATCTGTGAAGAATTTCTCTGTTCTTTGTAAGTTCAACTTGTAAGCAGCTATGTGCAAACTTTGCATCACAGAGTTCTTATATTAATATATATATATATATATGGTGGAAAATTTCAATTCACCGGAAAGTTTTTAAGTACTTGTATTTAAATACTTTGTGTTTTGATTTATATACTACTTTCATTCCGCACCATTGCTAAATAAAACACAACTATATATTTTTAGAAGAACTGTTCTTAAAATTGAAAACTAGCCAGAATTACATTCAATCCCCCTTCTGTAATTCTTGTCTAGATTATTTGGGAATAACAAATAGTGATGATAAAGTGATCAAGAAGGAATGGTAAAAGGATATGCAAATGAAGCAACAACAGTTGATACACATAATGTTGTATCCATTGAAAGATAAAGTGTAGCATCCGTTGAAAGACAAGGAACTGCATCCATTGAAAGGCAAAGTGCATCATCCGTTGAAAGATAAAATAAAGCATCCGTTGATGATCATTCTTCAATAGGCGCTGAAAGTCATTCTAGATCATTGTTTGACAGAACCTCATATTCAAATCAATGATCCACCAACTCAGGGGGAGTGTCATCAAGTCTACACTTAGTCACACATCAAGACACCAATGAGGCCACTTCATCTAGAGAAAATCTACCACCTCAAAGAAAATGGACTAAGGATCATCCATATGAACTGATCATTGGTGTTGCAATTTCTAGAGTGAAAACAAGGAAATGAACTCAAGATGAATGTTTGTAAAGTAGTTTTCTCTCACAGGAAGAACCAAAGAAGATATAAGAGGCTTTCATGGATCCATATTAGGTTTTAGCAATGCAGGAAGAGCTAAACCAATTTGAGAGAAATAAAGTATGGAAGTTGTTACCCAAACCAAAAAATAAGAATTCTATTGATACTAAGTTGGTATTCATAAACAAGATGGATGACAATGGCATAATCATAAAGAACAAAGCTAGATTGGTTGACAAGGGGTACTCTCAGCAAGAGGGAATATATTTTGATGAAATATTTGCTCCAGTTGCAAGACTTGAAGCTATCAGAATCTTTCTAGCATATGCAGCCCATGCCAATTTCAAAGTCTATCAAATGGATATAAAAAGTGCAATTCTGAATGGAGAATCGGAGGAGGAAATTTATGTTAGCTAACCTCTAGCTTTTGAAGACCCCAACTTTCCAGATTATGTTTACTATCGATTGAAAGCACTTTATGGACTGAAGCAAGCACTTAGAGCCTAGTATGAAACCTTGTCAAAGTTCCTTTTAGAAAATCACTTTACTAGAGGTACTGTTGACAAAACTTTTTTCTTTAGAAATATAAATGGATCTAGTATACGTGTTCAAGTTTATGTAGATGATATAATATTTAGCTCTACGGATGATAAACTTTATAAAAAGTTTTTGTTATTCCCAGTGGACTAACAATGAGATTTACAGAAGGGGGGTTGAATGTAAATCTCAAAACTTTTTCAAGTTTTGAGCAGTTTCTAAGGCTAAGTGTTTGAGTGATCAAATGTGTGTGAATTGCTTGAAGCTGATGCAGACAGATATATATTCAAACACAAATGTAATGAGCACAAAGAACTTAAAAACTTTTCTGGTGGATTTGTTGTTCCACCAGAGATGTGTTATTTCAGAAAATCTGTGATTCAAAGAATTAAATCACAGCTGCTTCCTAGTACAAACTAGATGATTTTCTCTTTTGATATTTCTAAACAGCTCAAGGAAAATTCATATCTAATTACTAGATGCTACTTGGTTTATATATCACCAAGTTTACAAGTGAAGACAAACTATAAAATACAATTGAAAAGATTTTTCACATGTTTCTTCTTCATTTCTCTATCCAATGCAATCTAGGATAATCTGTAAATCTTTGAATACTTCCTTGTTTGCATCAGAATGGAAATGCTGCATTTTCTTGATTCCTCCTAGAGGCTTCCACATTCCAGTATGTCTCTGTCAACCCATGTGTCTCTGTCAGCTTGTGAATTGTCACTATCAACTGCTAATGAACTAAGCATCCGTTGAAGCTTTCATCCGTTGATGCCTTATCCGTTGAGGCTTTATCCGTTGAAGCTTTATCCGTTGATGCATTATCAGTTGAAGTCTTTATCCGTTGAAGCACTTATCCGTTGATGGATATTATCCGTTGAAGCAATAGAGACATCCGTTGAAGCTTTGTTTCTTATCCGTTGAAGGTCTTCAATATCCGTTGACACTTCTTCACTTATACAAAATTACAAGGCATGAAATATTTACAATTAGCCCTCCTATTTGTACATCCATTAGTAGTCAACATGACTGATTATTTCCTAACAACATCTAAGAATTACAGCTTGAAACCAGAGAGTGAAATGTGCTACAATACTAAACTTATTGCTAAGTAAAGCTACTCCTTCAACGGATAGCCAAGTTGGTCTTATCCGTTGAGGCTACAAACACTAGATTTCTACTTAAGTGTTTTTGTTTAACTTATCATCAAACTAATACACATATTCCTAACAGTTTTCCAAATTGATGCAAAATAAATATAAAATGAGCATTATGGTAGAACTAACTTACTTTCTTGGTTTACAAGTTAAGCAAGTTAGTGATAGAATATTTATTAGTCAAACTAAATATATTCATGACCTTTTAAAGAAGTTTGACTTAATGGATTGCACATATGCAAAAACTCCAATGGCCACTGCCACCAAACTTGAATTGAACACAACTGAAAAGTATGTGGACATTTCATCTTATAGAGGTATGGCAGGCTCACTTTTATATTTGATAGCTAGTAGGACATATATAATATTTGCTACATGTCTCTGTTCTAAATTCCACGCTGATCCTAGGGAATCTCATTTAGCAGCTATTAAGAAGATTTTAGATATCTCAAAGGGACACCAAAACTGGGCATTTGGTACCCTAGAGATTCTGGTCTTGATCTAACTGGCTATTAAGATACAGATTATGCAGGTTGCAAGATTGACAGAAAAAAATACTACAGGAACATGTCAATTTCTAGGAAATAAGCTGGATTTCTGGTTTAATAAGAAACAACACTCAGTTTCTACTTCCACAGCTGAGGCTGAATATATTATTGTTGGTAGTTGTTGTGCACCGATTTTATGGATGAGAAATCAATTATTCGATTATGGTCTACATGTGGACAAGATTCCAATCTTCTGTGATAACACAAGTGCCATTGCCATTACTGAAAATCATGTGCAACATTCAAGGAAAAAGCACATTGACATCAAGTATCATTTCATAAGAGATCATGTGATGAATGGTAGTGTGGAACTTTATTTTTTTCCAAGTGAGCAGCAAATTGCAGACATCTTTACCAAGCCACTTGATGAATCAACTCTTACTATGTTGGTAAGTGAGTTAGGTATGCTAAACTACTCTTAATTTGCCATTATTGATGTCTATGCAATTTGTAATGCAGCGAGAAATAAATTTGATTTTATTGAAGAAGTGAAATTTTGGCTAAGTCAAAATCACTCCTTCAACGGATAAGGATTATCCATTAAAAGTCGAAAATATTTCTGGATACATTATCCTTCAACGGATAATGGTGTATATGATATCCATTGATCAATGTTGATTCTAAAGCTTTATCCGTTGATATACTTACAGTCTGTGTGTATAAGTTGATGGACAGTTTTAGAATTTCTACAATTTACTTTATTTTTAAATGGTTATTTTTGGCAATTTTCATTGGGTATTTACTTTTATTTTTAATCATTTATTAATCTTATTTTGGGAAAGTATATAAGCCAATTTCATTTTCAGATCTTACTTTTATCTTTCTCTAAATTCACAAGGTAAATTTTACTCTCTTTCGTCGCCAAAACCCTCTTTCTCTTTGTAATTGCAAACCTATAAAAAATGACACCAGTTGTGAAGATTATGTCTCATACAGGATTCGTGTATAAGAAGAACAACTTTGTGGCTCTAGTGGACAAGAGTGTTACACATGAGGACTATCACAAGATGATGGATTTCATAAGCAACTACAAGCTCAAGTACTCTATGTTCGAGTCTCCAATTATCTACTGTGAAGTTTTTAAGGAAATTTGGACTACTATAATATTTGATTTAAAGGACATGACTCTTACCTTTACTCTCAAAAGTTACAACTATTGTGTAAATCTTGATACAGTTCAGTCTTATTTCAAATTGGCTGAAAATAACACAACTGCTCCACACACTGACACTGATGTGATTAACATGCTTAATTCCATGGGTTATTCTCTGAATACTGCAAGTCTGGTTAGTATTAAGAGAAAGGGACTTTGGAAAGAGTGGATTTATTTGTATGGTGCTTTTATTAAAGTCTTTTCCGGTAAAATTAACAACTTTGATGTTATTACTTCTGCATTGCTTAAAATGCTCTATATGCTCTTGTCTGATAAGTATTTTGATTTTGGAAATTATGTCATTCTAGAAATAAGGTACAAACTAGGGGATATTTAAAAGAGACCAAGGAATGTGTACAATGCAAAATTTCTTATGATGCTAGCTAACCATGTTTTAAAGGATTTATATATATAGAACCTAAACAACAAGTTGGATTGTTGGGTTCAAGAAAAGAGAGTTCTTGCATATTTGATCAGGAACAATCTAAATAGTGAGGTGCCCCTTAAATATCTTCACATCATTGATGCACCTCAGGTAAGTGAGGTAATACTTTTATTCATATCTCTTCCCAACCTCAAACTTCTTTTCCTTCAATAGTGGCTATGGAATCTGTTACAGTGAGCAAACAGATTCCTACCCAAGCTACTAAACCTAAAACTTCTAAATCCAATGCACATAAAATTTACCTCTATTTTCTCTCAAAAGAAACTAGTTGTAAAAACCACCAAAGAACTTGAGGGGAGTGAACAGGGTGGTGAGAAAGGTGAGGAAATGGTTGAAAATCAAAGAAGCCCCAAGAATAAGGAGGGTGAGGTAAGTGTAATCCAAGCTAGCCACACTATAGTCTCCCAACAGACTGTAGTGGTTCAAAAGGAAGTTAGCTCATCCCTAGTTGCATCCTCCCAAAAGGATGTGACTATTGAAATAAGCTCCCAACCAGGAGCACAAAACAAAAGGGGTAGGGACACTAAAGACCTAGCTCAAACTTATATTAGAAAGAAGAAAACTAAAACCATGGGGGAGTCACAAGGTGTACACGCGGTGCAAACTCAAGTCAAAGACTTGGTATCTGCACCTTCTCAAATTCAGTTTGATATGGCTTCAGTAAATATGGAGTCAGTGTTCCACTTTTTAATAATTGATACACCTCAATCACGAAACTCTCCAACCATTTCTCTGGATGTAGACATGATTTTTACATCAATTTCTGATTCTCCATCTCTTAAACTCGTGGAGGATCCCAATACTCAAACAAGTGATCATCATCTAATTGATGGTTTGTTGGATCACTTGCTATTTCTTTCTCAAACTGTTGAAGGGTTTATGCATCAAAACTTCAAAGAAATCTCCACAGACTCAACAATAGTTTCAAATCCTATTACTCTTATTTCTTCTTCATCAATGAATATCCATCATTCGTTGATAAGTGGTTGTCCTTCAAGGGATATGATTCACATCAGTTATCCGTTGATAGTCACAACTACACTTTCAACGGCTATTTCACATCCGTTGACAGTCACTGCACAACTTGACATTTCAAAATCTATTAACAAGTGCTGATAACTTAGTAGTTGTTCAATCAATTATAGGATTGAGGGAAGACGAACAGAGTGAGAGGATGGGTTGCTCCGAGGCAAAAGGAGAGGATAAGAGCACTATAATGCACACTATTTATTCCAGTGTGGCAAGTAAGTGAGGGGAGTTCCACCTTAGTAGGTGAAAGTGAGGGCGTGAGAGTGGTGAGCTAGGGGGAGCCCTTGATGCAAAATATAGAGATAATGAGAGAAATGCACATACAGGAGGAATAAGGGTGACATCCATTGCTAGCGATTTAATGGATGTCAACGATGCTGAAAAGGAAAGACTATTTCAGCAAGAATAGAGAGCTGGTATAAATTCTATTTCCTTGAATGCTGAGATATTTACTCACCCTGTTACAGCCTATAAACTTTGGCTGATCAGGGCAATGAGGAGGTAGAGAGGACATTGAATTTAGTTCACACAACTGAATCAATGCAAAGGGCCAAAGATGTAATTTCAACCTTGCCTTCTACAGCTAATGTTGATTCTAATTTTGGAGCTGATAATTGTAATATCCGGGATATATCGTGTAGTTATTTTTGCTAATAAATAATTATTATGTAGGTTCAGTATTTATTCTGTGAATTATTTGTTAAGTGTTAAATGTGTTTGGATGTTTAAAAATAATATTAATTGAGTATTTTAATTTTTATATGTCCAAAATAAAATATAAATAATTGTCATATCTTCCTATTTATTTTTATGTTGATTAATGATTTTATAGGAAATATATGGATTTTATAAAATCTTGTTCCGAGTATTTAAAAACTATTTTATACAATTGGGAACCAACCGACGTCATCCGTTTTTACATTTTTATAACCCGAAACTCTTCCGAGAACTCCTTCCTAACCTAATTGCAATATTCCGAGCATTTTCCATGTTTCGACTTTTTCGATCCGGCGTACGGTTTGTCCTGCGCGGGTCCCGACGCAATATTTTCGATACATTATTCATTTCGGTAAATCAATAAAACTCGTATTTCGATAAACGGGATCTTTTTATTAAACTATCACAATTATCACCTCGTAATACGTGTAACCAGGCGCTGAGACCAAGACCGCAGTACAAATTGTACACGTTTGGATAATTATCCGGAAAACCGGTACCGTTTGGATCAGTTTTTATAAATAAACGTACCATTTTATATCCGGAATGATCCAACGGGATACTAATTTTCCATAATTATATATAGCCTTTACCGTATTTTATTTCGTACCGAAAATCATTTGCAAACAGTAATTATAGAAATTTACAGAGAAAATTCATATATTCATAAACCTTTCTGAAAATCAAACCAACAATCGGAGGTGTTACCGGAATCCGTTTGGAAAGCTCGAATACTCAAAACGAAGGTCTTAAGGTGTACTATCAGAATCTGTGTTCCATGTCACTGCAGAATCAAAGGTTTATTTTCTGGAAATTTATTTATTTTTGAATTATTTTGATTAAAAATATGAATTTTTGTTCGGGTGATTGTTTGGATGATTTGATGCTTGCATGTTGTAGAGCTTGTTTTCCTGTTGATTTTCATATGTCATATGACTGATTTGGAGTTCAATAACATGTTCAAAATTGAGTTTAATCTTCGAATTTTAAAATTAGGGTTTATAACCTGTATGAATGTTTTTAATTGAATTTGGGGGTTTCTTATTTCGGGATATATAGAAGTTGTGGTATAGTATGTTGTGTTCCTTGTGAAATTTGCAATCTATTCGTACAAGTTTTGCAAATCGACGAGGTCTGTAGCGAAGGGAGTTGTATTTTAAAGTTTTCGTCGAACTCGCCGGAAACCGGCGAGTTTCTTGAACATTTTCCGGCCAACTCCGGTATGATCAGAATAAATTGATGGCATGGTTGTGCTCCTTGTGAAGTGTAGATGTGATCTGGAGGTTGTGAAGGTGTGACGGTGCCAGAGACGAGTTCTCCGGCGAACCCATCATTTTCCGGCGGGGTGATGAAGTTTAGTCCCCTAGGTTTCCAGAATTTGCATATTTTGGATTCCTGTTTTAAAATATTAAAAAATCATATTTTCTATTTATTTTAATTATAAAAATCCGTTTTTAATTTCTGAAAATTTCAAAAATTATTATTTTAATTCCAAAAATTATTTTTAATTCAAAAATAAATCTGAATTAATTAGTTAATTAATTTTAGTTAATATTTAATTGATTAATTGGTCAATTAATCCGAAAATTAATCGATTAATTGATTTAATTAATTATTAATTGATTTTAATTAATTATTTAATTAGATTTAATTATTTAAAAATGATTCAAAAATTCCGAAAAATAGTTTCGAGCTTTAAAATATTATTTTAAATTGTTTTCAATGCTCGATAATTATTATAAAATTGTTTTGAAGCCAGATTTGTCCAACTGAACGCTGTTTATTACTCTAAAATTGATCCAACGACCCGTTTTAATTCCGAAAAATGTTTTAAAAATAATTTTAAATATCTGAAAGCCTGTTTACGACCCGAGACTCCTTTATAAATAATATAGCATTGATCGGTTGATGTGTTACGTGTTATATGTGAATTGTTATCTGACTGTCTGTCTATATGTTCGGTGTTTACTTGCTTATCGCGTAACCTTTAATCCGTTAATCAGATTTGGGTAAAACGAAGGGTAGATATAAGTGTATGTCGAATAGAATCGTATGAGTTGAATATTGATAGATGCTTATGATATATGAGGAGAAGAGGCAAGGCATAGGAAAGGGAAACAGATAGTCGAGGAGTAGAAGGTTGTAATTGGAATTTAGTGCAGTATAGCAAGCTAGTACCAGGCAAGTGTTCTGAACTTTCTCGAGATATATTATAGTTGATTGATAGTCCTGTTTTATATTGCAGGTGTTTTGAAGCACTGAACCCAAAACCCTGATTCCAGTTATTGATCTTGAGCTGTAAACCTTATTCTTTCTAAACCATTGATTGTTGTACACCCAAATACGAACCGCAAATATACGATATTACTCCACAAATACATACAAACTAAATACCAAACACTGAATCGAATTACTTACATATTCAAACCATTGTACCTTATGCTTTGAAAGACCAAATCCTTGTAACCCTGCAACATTGATTCCTTTATTATCCAATTCTTTCATTACCTAACAGTCAAGGTTTGAAATTTCCATATTGATCCCTTGTGAAGATTGAAACCATTTCATTATCGAACATCCAATGTTGTTTATGATTCTGTTTATTGCTTTACATTGTTTATTCTGTTATTATGTTAGAATTGGATTGTTTTTATAAAATTATGGACCAGATTCTTGGTCATACCAGATTAATGGTCAAGTCAGGCCAATGTGTGCCTTGGATCCAGTAGTTAGAGCAGTGTTGTGTGCTTTGCTCGGGGTTAGTGCGTGACTGATCAGCAGCCTAACCTTGGTTTTTAAAATGAAAATATAATATCCAATTCTAAATCATAATCCATTGCTCACTTGATATCATAACCCTTTTTACTTGATGATTATTATTCTCAGTTTTGTCATTGTGACTTGCTGAGCTAGTTAGCTCATTTGTGCGATGTTGTTTATGTTCTTTTCCAGTTAAGAAGGAACCAATTGGTAGCGAGGATCCCCAGTCCAGCGCAAGAGCTAGGGGTTCAGGTTGATTGAGTTAAGCTAGTAGGCATCTTTTGAGATAATTTAAGTTTGTAAAAGTTTGTAATAATTCTTAATACTCAATTCTGAGTTTGAATAGTTGGGATTTGGACGTTTGTAATATGAAGTGTGTGTGTGGCTTGTGTGCATACTTTAACCTGTTGTGGTCCGTGATAGTTGGTAAGTAGGGTCACTGTATATTATTATTATTATCTTTATTATTGTTATAAGCAGGTTATAAATAAGGGGGGTGTGTGTGGACCCCAAACTTCTAACCCGGGTTTGGAGGGCGCCATAATAATGATGATGATGATGATGATGATGAAGAAACTGGCATGAACATAGGGGGAGATGCAGGCCCTAGTTCTATAACGGATACTCCTGAATGGATGCTTAGCAAGGAGTGTAGCACTCATCATCTCAATTCAACTCTATTCAAGTTTATCTCACAGAGACAATCAACTCTACAAGCCACTTCTAATGTTGGTACAAGATCACTTCTTGAAGCCCATCTAGAGTCCTCTAGCTACATAAAATTCAGCATCTTAAACAAGGGCTATATGCGAATGATCTCAAACTCTCAATTGAGAAAGTAAAGATGGACTTTTGCGGCAGGATAGAGAAGATTCCTGAAGATATAATGAGGGAAATCCAACAAAAGCTCAGGAAGGAAAGTGACCTGGCAAGGAAAGTTGAGGCCTTGAGTACAAGAATGTCTCATGTTGAAGACTCAATGGCCAAGATACTTCAGAATCAAGAAACTCAAACTCAGTTGCTTCAATAATTGGTGGCTGCACAAACTTTAACTCCTACCCCTCAACTTGATAATAACAAAAGGGAAAGAAGGATGTGCATGTTCAAGTCTCTAAAGTAATAGTTTCATCTATTACTATGCCAAAGCCACTAGCAAAGGGGAGTTGGACAGTGTAGACCTCATCAATCCAGTTGCAGCTGAGCTGGAGCTCAAAGAGAAGAACAAGAATATTGATGAAATAATTACTCAAGTTTTTGGATCAACTGTAAACCAATCAAAATCTGTGAACCACTTCACGCAGTTGAGGCCACTAACTCTAGGAGAAATGAAGCTGGGGAAAGGTGTAAAGGGGAAAACTTCAATAACCAATGAACTCAAGCCCAAACCACCAACCTTCAAATTTTCAAACAAACATCCAATGCTACTGGATTACCCACCAACCTGTCCTGATGAGCGGAAACTTCTTGGCAAGATAATTGCTATCTACAAGATAACTAAGGATCAGCTTTGAGGAACAGAATCATAAGAATCTACAGATATGGATAAATGATTTATGTAATGAGTGGGAATCCTTATTTTGTTGAATCTAAGAAAGAGGAAGATATGAGAATCAAGCCATTTCCAAAGCCAAAGAAAATGCACTCCCAAAGGAAGAATGAGAAGCCTGTTACTATAACTGAACAGAAAATGGCTGATAAGACTGAAGAAAAGAAGCTAGAATGGAAAACAGGTAAAAGAATAAAAATGAGACCTGGGAGATGGGAAAACAGAATTTTAGAAGAAAAGGAAAGTGAACCATATCAATCTATGTCTACAAGTCAACCAACTGTGCCCACTATGGAAACAGGTGAAATCAAGGTCAATCATGAGGTCAACTTTCATGGTGAATCTATAGTGCCAAAGGATGAACCTATAGATTAGGACAGTTTACCGATTTCTGATCTAAACATACCTCTACCAACCAAAAAGAGAACTTCAAGAAGGAAAAGTAAGGGAACCAAGTCAACCCTACCTCCAACCAAAGCCATCTCAAGACCAAAGTCCACTGTCAACAAAGATGATCAACTTTACATATATGACATCAAGGAATTTTCTGACATTAAGCCCTATCTGGATGAACTGGAAGAAGTTAGAGGAATTGATGCTACTTACAGGCTTCTAGAGAGATTAATGTTTAAATACAAGGTAATGAGAGAATATGGCCTCTCTACAGAATTCTCAATGAAAGCTACAATGTCCTAGTCAAGGTATTTTCTGCAATGAATAAAGACTTTGGATTCAGCAAGGTTGCCAAATCAGAAGTACTCAAAAAGATATGTTCAATCAGGAAAAGTTGAAGAGATCTTATTGAACTACCAAGAGTTCTAACTATCCCCAATACTGGAGATAGAGTGCACATAAAACCCTACTGGATTATAGAGTTTAAAGATGAGAAGTATGTCAGAAGATTTTTCAGACTTGAAGACCAGCTTAAAATTTCTAGTAATGAAACTCTCAAAAAGATGTAGGAGATGCTGGACATCAATGAAGAAAATGATTGTAGACAACTCCAACTTCAGATTAAGGAAAATAATGAGAGATTGGGGAAGAAATTAATGGAATCAAGGAAAAGAAATGATTTGCTCAGTCTAGAGGAGCACCTTGATAATAACATGTAAAACTTCTTTAACTTTCTTTGTACATTTCAATTTTAATGCAACACTTTAAAATATATCTAATTTTTAATGTATTAGTCTTTATAGGGTGTTTTTTATCATCAAATCAACCTGAATTTATGCCTATAATTCCATTAGACATAAATTGGGGGAGATTATTAGGAATATGTTGTAGTCTTGATGATAATTCACCAAAACACCGTAAGTACCTTTATTTAGTGTCTTTTGTAGCCTTCAACGGATAACCTCAGTTATCTATCCGTTATAAAAGTAGCTTATATTAATAAGTATGTAGCACATTCTGTACACTAGAATAGTTGGGGGAGATTTGGTATTTAGTAGTTTCTAAGTCATGTTGACTACTAGCAAAATATACAAAATAGGTGGGTTAAGTGTAAATATAAAATGCCTTATAATTTTGTATAAGTGAAAGAGTATCAACTGCTAAGGAAATAACTTCAACTTCTAATCTACAAAGCTTCAATGGATGACTCTACAAGCTTCAACGGATAACTCAACATACCTTCAACGGATAAGTCAAGCCTTCAATGGATATCAATTAAAGCCGTTAACGGACGTTATCAAGAAAGCTTCAATGGATGACACCAATATAGTGTCAACGGATAACATCTAAGAAGCTTCAACGGATAATCAAAAAAATAGCAGTTGATAGGAACTTGACAGAAGCTGACAGAGTCACATGGGTTGATAGTGTACAAAAGGAATGTGGTAGCCTGTTTGCAGGTGTTAGAAGAAAATGAAGCATTTTTATTTCCATTCAAGACAAGCTCGTTCAAAGATGTTGTATCTAATTTGGATTTCATTAGACAGAGAAATAAAGAAACATGTGATTCGACCTAGCTGATAGGAATATTATTCTTGTCTTATTTCATATATAACTTGGTGAATATATAAACCAAATGTAGCAAGTATCTTAGAACTAAGAAACCAAATAAAATAATAAGTAGAAAGCAAGCTGTATCTCTAGAAACACTCTCAAGTTCTAAGTTGTAAGATTCACTTGTGAGCAGCTGTGTGCATTTTTCATCACAGAGATTTCTTCAATATATACATCTCTGGTGGAGAGACAACTCCACCAGAAAGTTTTTAAACTTGTGTTTATTTACTTTGTATTAGTTGAATACTTTTAAAGTCTTATCTTTGCATATTAAAAACACAGTTGTATATTTAAGAAATAATTTTTCAGAAAAGCAAAAAGAAATCGGAATTCCATTCAACCCCCCTTCTGTAATTTTGTTGTTGTATTATTAGGGAATAACATTATAAAGCAAACCAAATTGGACCAAGTATTTAATTTAGTCAAAGAAAATATGATGCTCAAGCTCATCTCCATAATGATCGAGGGATGCATGTACTTTGTTCGTGAATAATTTGAATGGGAGTTACATGATAGCTCATATATTTTTTTCATTTAAAAAATATTGAAATTGTAAGATTAATTTTTTTAAATAATTGCAGTCCACTACATATCATTATCAACTAATAATGCACAACTATTTGATGTAAATAGTTTGATTCCTTGTATGTATATTCAAAATTTAACAAAAATAATTTAAATTTAAAATGATAATAAGGGAATAATAATTCATGTACAATGAATGTGTTATATGTGAGCTATCTTTATTTGTGGGCAGATGGACTGATTTAGCGATATGATTTCATTTTAACTAAGTTATGAATTTATTCCTACCCGACTAACCTTATTTAAGTCACATATTAAGTAGTCCGCTAAAACTTGACCTAGGCTGGAGCCAATTCTAGCCCCTCATATTTGTTGATCATGGAGGTTGTTTTTTGTGCTATTTTCGTAAAAACTCTTGACTTAGTGCATAATAAAAGTTGTGTGTGACGAACCTACAAGGATATCTTTATTAAATTTAGATACTTCATGTTCCCAAACTGACCGACAAATCCGGGACAACCATCAAATATCATCCTTATAATTCCAATGTGTATGTTCGTCGGTCCGATTCTATACAGTCAATTAAGGAGAACAAATCTTATTGTCCGTATTGACACTGACACCGCAATCATGCATCATTGACAGTCTCCTCTTTTTTATATCATAGTCATGTCGACAATTTCCTTTTAAAACAACAACCAGCGGCGGAGGAACACGCGCTGACGCATTCTGGGTGTCCACAACACCGTCAATTCGAATCCCGTCATTTTTTTAGAGCAGTAGTGGTGTTTGTGACGGCGATCGTGATAATGATGACGGTGCTTGGGGCGCTTTGTCATTTTTTCGTCCTCAGAGTTATCTACAAATTAATTTATCAATTCATTTAAGATTTTTTTAATTAAATTTCATAAATGAAAATAAATTTGTAGTATTTAATTAATTGTGATAAATGCTAACAGGTAAGTTTATTACTATTTTATGTTATTTATGTTCATGTATTCAGTTAGTGTATATATATAATATTATTTAAAGAGAAATAATGGAATTTAATTAAAATAAAATGCTAAAATTTATTATCCTACAGAGATTATTAATTTAATGAGTATTAGTTCATGATTTTTTTTACTCTAAACTGCAATAATATTCCGGATTCTTTTTGTTTTGTATGTACTCATTTATTGTGCAACTCATTATATTCACTTCGCCCAGCATCAAAAGATCCGTAAAATTTTAATAGCTAGAAATTTTTGAGAATACCAAAAGTCATGAATTAGTTGAAGTTGTGATAAATATTAACAGGGACAGAAGTAGTAGAGTTTGTCCCTGAAGAGAAATGGGAAGGCGATGAAGATAAAATGAGCAAACTTTCAGATGATCTCATTTTTTTTACATATTCTCCTTCATGGAAGCAAAGTACACGGTCCAAACATGCGTTTTATCAAAAATATGGGTAAATCTTTGGACCAAACTTCCCTATCTGAACTTTTTAAAATTGGACACGGAGTTTCTGGAAAAACCTTTTGAGTCATGTATATTCTAACTTTGTCATTCATTTTTCTAGTAATCGTAATCATCAATCCCTTATCACTACTCTAAAAATAGATTTAAGGCCTTTGGAGGGAGTGGAGGCTGACTCTATCATAGAATATGCCATTTTTCACAATGTTCAGAAACTTCATATTTCTAAAAGGTTTCTTAACTTTGGACTGGTTTCTGCTGTCTTAAAATGTTACATATTTCGCATTGTAAAGCAATGCTTATGGATTAGGAAATGCCCATTTTAGAGACATTGCATCTTGATCATGTAAATATTTAAAATGATGAAATTATAATGAGTTTGAAAGGATACAAGAACTTAAAGAAATTATTTAACAAATGAATAAAAACACAATGAGAATAAGATAGAAGAATCAAGTATTAGTTGTTTTATTATATGACCATATGGACCTATTTATACAAGAATGATGGTAAAGAAAGTCCAGGATATTAACTCGATATGCTCAACTACCTTACTGCCTAAACACTTTATTGGTGAACACTTGTCAGAAGAAAACACACACATAGTTATACGAGATTCAACTCTAACAATGCAGAGTACATACACAACATATATCAGGCGAAAAACCCACTTCCAAACTTATATGATTAATCAAAATAATTATCAATAATATAATCAATACATAACACTTCAATGATATCTCAAACTGATACTTGAATTAACCAATACTTGAGTATCTCATGCAAGATACATATGTATAATAGTCAATGATTGTAATATACGTGAATTTTAATATAATTTAAATAATAATAATAACAAAAACAACAACAACAACAACAATAATAATAATAATAATAATAATAATAATAATAATAATAATAATAATAATAATAATTAGAAAAGGTTTAGAATAAAAACAGAGTTTGCAGTCCTACTGGTATTTGATGATATGTGGATATATAAATATAAACAAGACTCGAACTCTATATTAAAACCCTAGAGCAAGGTCTGCGCGAAAGAGAGGCACAGAAGGGTGAAGCGGAACAGAGCAAGTCTAAGGACAACGGAGAAAGTTAAAGTGCAAAAAAAAATAGGTAATTATATACTTAGAAGTTATATTATTAGTTAATATAATTAGTTGATCGAGGTGTATACGGGACTACGTAGAACCTAATTGATAACCATGAGTGCAATTTATGATATTAAAATTTATTAACTCGAGTGAAACAATGTCAGTGGGAATGTAGTTTTCTTTGACAGGAACCATGTCCATGGTTTTGTGATACCAAGATTAAACCAAGTTTTTATATTTTAATTTCACTATATTATGCACGCATGGTACATTCTTAAAATTTTTATTTTATATTATATTTGTTTGGTTTCGCTAAATTAAGTAAATACTAAGTTGATTTCATGATCGACAAAGTGAGAGAGTATTTAAATGTATTATAAGTTATGTTTTAATATGGTAACATTATAATTATATTAATTTATTATTTGCATTTATTTATAAACTCATGCAAATAGACTTTTATATATTAATTTGATTAGTACATTTTAACATTTTTAAGGTGACAAACCAATAATATGTCATAAGTGCTTATCTTGGAAGAGGAGAATTTCAGTTTACCTTTATTATTAAATTTAATATACTAGAGCTATATTCTCACAATAGTATTTATATTAATATTATAATACATATGTGGCCATGTTGTGAATCAGCCTGTGGTACAAAGTGAAGTTAGGAGCCGAGGCATTACTAGTATTTACTATTCTTTGCTAGTGTTTTTTTTATTGATATATATCATATTTGTTAGTAAAAATTAATGTCATTCCCTAGAGGCTGATGGTGACGGCAATAAAAAAGAATGAACCGTTAAAAATTAATTATATTTTTGTTATTAAATTCGGGAGCGGGACTTTAGCGAATTGTTCTCAAATTTTGGTAGTATTGATTATAGTTATTTTTGAGGTACGGATTTGGTCCCCTTTTTTATTCAGGGCAACTCTTCTTTTCCATTATATTTATTTGATTCGCTCAGTTCTACTTTCTGTTCATTTCGTTAATATTTGCTTTGACTGTTTTAACTTCCGAAAATTATTTTAAAAATTGATTTTGAAAATTTTAGATATCTATTTATGTGGTTTTCAAAAATTATTTATGACATCCTCTGCTTTGAAAATCTGAATTATTTGTCTAAGGTGATTTTTTTAAATTTTGCGAGAAATATTATTTTTTATTTGGACACTAAGTGAGATTTAGGGTATACCGAGTTAACTAGATGTAGGGGTACTACAACCATGTTATTGCGGCACTAGAGATATGACACTTTCGTGATAGTGTAATTGGTCACGGCCTATCCTTCTATTAGTTCTTGGGAGGAGCTTTTGGCCATTTGATATTTGTTCAGGATACGTGGGTGCACCCAGAATCTGATTTGTGATTTAATTTATATTGACGTATATGTCATACACGTTTTTTATTCTGTTGCACGCATTAGGTACCCTATGATGTGTGTATTTGTATCTATTCTGATCTCGGTATGAAATATCATAACCCCTCGTCGTTTCAACCATGTTTTTTTTAAAATTATTATTTTATTATAATGAAATCTTCATTTCTAATATTTGTTTTATAAATTGTATTCAAAATCCGTATTGAGATTTTGGCTCATGTCATATACTTTTTCTGGGAGGTGCTTAGGGGGATATGGGACTGTGTGATGGAGAGCTATCCCATTTATTGATTAGGATTTTGGACCTTATCATTATCTAGACTTGATTATTTAATTAGAAATTTTAACATTTATATTATTGGTTTAGACGGTTTGGATATTTAATATTATTTTGAAGATTTTAGACTGTTTAATTTTTGTTTAGAAATATATTAGTGCTCTGTTTGCAGGTTTATGGATTATAGATAATATCTCCTTCTATTTTTAAGAAGGGGGTGTTACAGAGATAGTATCAGAGCCTAGGTTCTTTCCTGTAGAAAACCTACTTAGGTTGACCTGTGAGTTTGGGTAGACGATAGAATGGGTGTTCTATTTAGTTTCATTTCATTTTGTTCTTTATCATTTTAAAATATGTTTGTAACTGCTTCATCATATTTTTTCTCGTAATATCCATTCATTCGCTATCATATATTGTAGATGCCTCCTAGACATGATCCTTTTCACATTGATCCCGCTGAGCTTACTGCGATGATAGGGCAAACAGTGGCTCAGGTTGTACAACAGGCTTTGGAAAACCAGGGAAATTAGAATGGACAAGGAAATTAGATTGGCAAGGGTAATTAGAATGGACAAGGAAATTAGAATGGCAATGAGAATCAGAATCATAACAGTCAAGGCCATCAGTTGGGGTTGTTTGTATGGTTGAAGAGGTTTTTGAAGCAGAAACCGGACTCTTTTATTTCAGCACCGACTCCTATTGATGCTGAAAATTGGATTGTTCATCTCGAGAAGATTTTTGATGCACTGGGTTGTGATGAGATTCAGAAAGTCAGATTAGCTGTGTATAAGTTGGAGGGGGATGCTCAGAGGTAGTGGAGAGGAGTGAAAGTTACTAGGGGGAAGGAGATGATAGGGAGGCTTATTTGAGGGAGTTTCATTCTATTATATAGCACCATGATGAGAGTATTACTGATTATATGGAGAGGTTTATAAGGTTGGCTGGATTTGCTGGGACAGTTGCAGGGACTGTTGCACAACAGGCTGATAAATTTAAATGGGGGTTGAAGTCTTATTTGAGAGGTTCTATAATTTTTTTAAAATTTGATAATTTGGCAGAAGTGGTTGATGCGGCAAAGGATGTTGAGACGGAGAGAATAGATTTCAGGACTTCCAGGTCTAACAGTGGTAGTAAGAGGAATAGGGATGATCAGGGTTTTATACAGGATAGACAGTGGTATGGAGGTCAGAGTGGTTAGCATGTACGATGGCGCGAACATAATCAAAATAGGGGTGGTCAGTCATTCCATGGCCGAAATAAGTATGTTGGTCAGAATCAGCAGTTTCAGCGACAGAAGTAGCTTAGACAATGGCAGAATCATCAACAGGGGCATAGCCGTTACTCAGTGTATGGGGGAAACCCCAATATGATTCCAGTGGCTCCTTGTGCTACATGTGGTGGACATCATCCAGGTAGAGCTTGTTACAGACAAACCGAGGCTTGTTTCTTGTATAGTAGCATGTCCCATAGGGCAAAGGATTGTACAGTGTCACGCAACACTGGTGGGGGAGAAGCTGGCGGTGGTAGTGGCAGTGGCAGTCAACAGAATCCTACAGCCAGAGTGTTTGCATTGAATGCAAATCAGGCAGTAGCTAATTCAGGTACCATTTCGAGAACACTTCTTGTTGGTAGACGTGATGCTTATGTGTTATTTGATACTGGTTTGACCCATTTTGTTGTGTCTTTATCATTTGTTCGTCATCTTGGCATTGCACCTTCATTATTATGTCCTCGTATGTCTATTTCTACCCTGATGGGGAATTCTGTTATTATATCTGATGTATATCGAGAGTGTCTGATAGATGTTGGATATAAAAATTGTATGGTTAACTTGCTTCCAATGGAGACGCATGACTTTGACATTATATTGGGCATGGATTGGTTGAGTGAACATCGTGCCACAATTGATTGTCAAGGAAAAAATGGTGATCTTTGGGGATGCTGATAAACCAAAATTTATATACCAAGGGTCCCAGCTGAAAGGGGAGGTTAATTAATATATGCTCTAAAGGTGAGCAAACTTTTATCTAAGGGTTGTGATGGCCACCTTGCTTTCGTGAAGGATACATCAAAGAATGAGCTTTGCATCGAGGATTATCTAGTTTTGAGGGAGTATGAAGATGTGTTCCTCGATGAGCTACCAGGTTTGCCACCACATAGAGAGGTGGAGTTTACTATTGAACTTATCCCGGGTGCCGAGCCTATTTCTAAGGCGCCTTATTGAATGGCACCACTTGAGTTGCATGAATTGAAGGAGCAGTTGCAGAAATTGTTGGATATGGATTTATCAGGCCAAGTGTGCCTCCATGGGACGCTCATGTGTTGTTTATGATGATTTTTATCTGAGTCCTACGTTTATAAATGAAATAAAATTTGTTCGTGAAATTAATTTCAAAACGAAAATTTCGAATCAAAATATAGAAATACGAATAACAATAATAAATAATTGAAATTACATTGGTGTTTGGTAATTGTGAGCTGTAGTCGTGGATTGTTGATGTGATTGTGATTGACGTCGAATTGTTCGACGGGTAGGCCGATAAACAAAGGAGACGCTGCACGATTTTCGGAAAATTAACTCCAAAATTATGGGAACGTAACCTACGATTATCGGAGACATCGAACGAGATTATATACTTAAATTTTTACGAAACCTAATTACGTGTTGGGACAAGATAATTTATAAATAAACCGTTCGTCCGTTTAATACGAAACGAACGCGTATAGACTCAAAAAAACATTACGATTTCAATAAAAATACTTTTGAGACCTAATTTCTTTTGTATAGCAAGGTCATTTGATTTACGACTCCTTCGGAGTCGGTATTTGGTCGATAAATCATATTTTTGACCCGATTTCAGTTTTAAACGTACTGAGTCGAACCTTTTGACGAACTGAAGCGTGTGTGATATGAATTATGTGATATGTGAGTTAAGTGTTTATGTGCTATGTGAATTACATATGTACGTGGGTCAATGGTCTTGTATTTGACTGTCTTCTTTATGTGCGGGCTATCGTATGGGTAGACATTAGGGTTTTGACGCGCAGTTTGTTGAGTTATTATCGTTTAGATGATTAAAGCTATATCTTTTAATTATAGATACAGATCATTCGAGTTGATCAGGGCTAGATAGAATGGATGAAGACTAAAGTTGAGTAATGTAGAATATTGGGTTGTTGCACTGCATGAACAGCAGATCAGAGATTTAGCGCAGTAAAAGACGGTGATGCCTTGAGATGCCAGACTGAGATAAATGCGTCTATACGAGTGTGACTAACTGCTAAAAACCAAAGGCAAGTATCCCTATCATCGCTTATTGTTCAAGTGATATTTATTTTTAATCTTGTCATGCAAGTAGTGCTTTCCCTATTCAGTTTGTAATAGATAAATGTTTTACATATCGCTGAATTAAATGATTCTGTTTATGCAAGTATTCTTCTGCTATTTTATGTTCAGAATAGCTAAGTAATTTTACTTATCAAATTACTGGATTTATAAATGTTTTGGATTTTAAGAAAGATGATTTTGTTGCAAGTATTTATGCCCAAGTGAATAGGGGAATAAAATTATTTAGGATTTCGATTGATTCGGCTCCTTTTTCAATAAAAAAGTTTTAAGATTGGAATGGTTATTGGTTACTGGTTACAGCATAGGTGGTCGAGATATCAGTCCAGCTGTAATATCTTTCGAGGCGAGTATATGCCTTTTCTGGTGCCCTATAGGTACCGTATGGCTGCGGGATACGAGTAGTACCTATATTTATGGTATAGCTGCGGGATACCGGTGCTGTTTCGTGACTGATCATCAGGAACAACATGAAATATAATTTGTTCCAATCCAAACTGTTGTTTCCAATTTATTTTGATATTCATAGAATAAATGATTTATCAACTATTTTTATTTTGGATTAAAGGTGAAATGCGGTTTTTATTCAGTTTCTGATTTATGCTGATACTTACTTTGTTGTTAAATATCAAAGGT
The DNA here is from genome assembly GCF_009905375.1 of Apium graveolens. Taxonomy (NCBI): domain Eukaryota; kingdom Viridiplantae; phylum Streptophyta; class Magnoliopsida; order Apiales; family Apiaceae; genus Apium; species Apium graveolens. Next base: position 268,520,479 of record NC_133648.1, read on the forward strand.
GGTATTAGTATAGATGATTGATGTTGACTTCAGTATGGGTGTTGTGAGCATCAAATTTCGTATTGATATCCAATTTGATATGACAACAAAATGAGTATTAATATTAAGAGTTCGATTTTGAATAAAGTTCATGATTCATTCTATAATTATTGCTTCTTGTTAGTGTTGTTTACGATATTTCCGTAAACACTATTTTATGAGTTTTATTCTCGTCAAGATTCAAAGTATTGCTGAAGCATTTCTCTCGAAAATATCAAAAAGAGTTTTGAGTACAATGAGAAACAATTATACGATTCTTTAATAAGTTTTATGTTTCAGCAATTATGATTTTAAATGTTCTGCTCTAATGCAGATGTCGGTTTTATATCAAAATGACCCTATATTCGCTATAATGATCTTGTTGAGCATTTATTCCGCTTATACTTGCCTGTTTTTAAATTTAACCTCCAGTGAGGATTAACTTGCGCTGTTTAGCCGCATAATTCGAGGAAGCAAAGAAGATGCTTTTGGAAGGTGGTTGGGTCCAGGGTTTGCGAACTAGTGTAAGTTTTATTGTGTAAAGTGGTTTAGATTATATTATATTATAATTGTGTTATTTTATAGTTGAGCCTAGTATACTTCTTTTCGAAGTTATACTAGCGAGTTAGTATTGAATTAAAATTTCTTGAAAAGATTTTTAAAAAGAAGTGAAAATTTATTTGTGGAATTTGGATATCTTGTTTCTAGAACTGTAACCTTAAAAGATCTTGGATTAGTTTGGGGTCATTTATGCTAAATATCTTCCGCTAGCATATTTGTTTATTAAATAAACAGGTAATTTTGGATTGAGGTTTCATAGTGACGACCAAATCCTCTGACCCCGGATTTAGGGGGTTACAATTTCGGTTTACCTTTATTATTAAATTTATTATACTTGAGCTATATTCTCATAATATTATTTATATTAATATTATAATACATATTTGGCCATATTTATGAATCATCGTATGGTACAAAGTGAAGTTAGGAGCCGAGGCATTACAAGTATTTACTACTCATTGCTAGTATTTTTTATTGATATATGTCATATTTATTAGTATAAAATTAATGCCATTGCCTAAATGCTTGTAAAGCCCCCAAATTCGGGGTCAGGAATCTGGGTGGTCACGCCATCCTTCACTCATGTGTAACCTTTGCTGATTCAATAATCCAACAGACCCCAATCTCACGCGCACACACACAAGTTATAGCCTTAGAAACGATGTACAAAATGTAATATTCTTTTATTACACTAAAATGTACTTTACAGGATCTTAAACAATTATTCGTAACCTCTATATGAAGTTACAATAATTACTACTAACAACTTATACCTATCTGGATACTCCAGTCCACCTAAGACAAAGTTGTAAGGGATTCTCCCCACGATTTCAAGTGACTAAGTCCCACGCTGGTATACCGGTAATCTGTTGTGTTGTGACATTTAAAAGAAAGTAGGAGTGAGCAATAATGCTCAGCCATAATAATCAACAGTATGAAAAGACTGTTAAAGAAATTATATTAATTCGTATAAGGATATGTATTTGCTCAAAGTAGTTTTCTTGGTGATACACACCTCTTTTTTAAACAATTCTTTGATTGACTTAGTATCTTACAAATACCTTAATGGTAAACCCAACACCTAGGCTTGGGTTACGGTATTGCATCTCAATACCAATTGGAAGAACAGGACATTCATCGAAGCCCCCGAGATACGATGATCAGTCGTATAACGGTATACTTTTCTAAATGTAGATGGATGACTTTCATACGCCCGGTTGTCACCCTAGACACATTCGGGCTATATATGCTTCCCCATTCACCCCGAGTATGTTTTGCATACTTCGTATGTCCCTCAATACACATGGTACCTTCTCATATAGAAAATTTATAAAGCAGTGTCCCCAGTCCACAAAGTACTGGATCTCTACCCCTCCTATGTCCATTTAAGAATCCTACCATATACTTGGAATCATCGAACTATATTGAAATTCCCCAAGCGTTTTGCTTGTTGATAGGCACAACTCGTCTCATATATATATATATGTACTTCCGAGAATTTTCGGAGTAAGTACTAAGGATGTAAGTTGACCGTTGTCAACAGATAAATAAATAAGGGGGAGTTTCTTTTGAAACTATGCTCAAATATTTAAAATAAGTCGAGATAAATTAATCGACGATCTGAGAGTATTCGTTTGATTTTCTGAAATCCATGAGTATTTTTTAATAGGTTTTATGATTTTTAAATTATATTAAATTATTTAATAAATAAATTAATAATAAATAATAATTATTAAATAATTAGACATCAAATAATTATGTTTTAAAGAAACATTTGAAATAATATTCCCCAACTATTTTATGTTTAAATAATTAAAGTAATATTTAATAATATAATTAATCGAATTTGAAATAATAATTATTGGAGAATAATTCTCCTATTTAAATGAATATCCGAAATAATATTCGTTATTCGAGTAGTTAAATATAGTTGAGGGAATATGATCTTTGAAAATCATTTTAAATAATTTTGAGGTATATAATACTTCGCAAGTGGACATCGAGTCCCTTGGAATAAAATAAATGCGGACTTTTAGTCGTCCAAAACGTCTCCAGGATGATTCCCAAATTTATACTTTATAAAAACTGACTGACTCTCGGTTGTACAACTTATACATCACGCTCTACTATAGCGTTAACATTCTTAAATAATACACCTCCAGAATACTTCCGGGTTTTCATAAAATTATACTGACCGATCCTCAGTTTAAAATATACTCCTCATATATACAACGCTACTCTCTAGCGTTATCGATTGAAATTTGATAATATTCATATACCAAAATCATTATCATATCGTATGATATTATATAACATAATTCGTAAAACATCATAAATATAGCATCATGTATATATCGACATTATTTGAAAACAAACACAACACAACAGTTTCAAAAAGGTAGGGTTTGAAAACTTGCCTAGAGTCCAAGATACGTTTTCCGACATCCTCTCGTTCCGGATTTTCTAATCAACAAATATCAAAATTTTAATAAGTATTCCTAATCCTATCATCAAATTATATTTCTAATAAGTAGAATACTTCATAATTTTCAATATCCGACCGACTCGAAATAAGTATCAATCATTGGTCGAAACGGACGGTCAAAGTGCTTTTCTAGACTTGACTTTACCGAATATTACTATTACGCGACTCGCACTCTAATATTTTTAATAAATGATAAAAAATAATATTTTAATATGAAACCAGATCGAGGATCTTCTTGAATGCTTTTAATATTTATCATAAAAGTTTCATTTTGATAAAATGAATTTAATTAGGTGAAAAGAATTTCAAAAGTTCGGTCAAGGTTTTACTATTCAAACCGTTTTTAATAAAATATCGATATCTCTCAAACCGTTAACTCAATTAATTCACCGTTTTCACGTGCACGATCTAGAAAAAATTTAGAACACATTATTTCAAAATGGTTTTCTGGTAACAGGGTTAAAAATCCCGAAATGGCAGTTTTCTAACAGGGAGTAGTTTTTGATGTTTGTACTCCGCGCAACCTCGGCTCCATCATTTTTATAAAATCGAAATATTAACATCTTTAGCTAAAATTTTAAAGAAGTCTTCCTCACTGTATAATTAAGTTAATGACCAAGTTTCATGATTTTAAACAATGATTAAGGGCCTCAATTATACCCTCAAAGTTAGCACTAGGTAGTAGTTTGGTTTTCTCGACTACGTTCACTAAAATGAGCTTTTCTCCTAATCCGTAAATCATCTCGGCACGATATTTATATGGTTGAAAACTATAAAAAAATAAATTTCCATCCATGTCCACTGGTATGTAAAATATTAAATTTACAATTTGTGTTTCTTGCTTAAAACAGTCTTAAATATAAATGGACATTACGACGGCTATACGCGTAACGATTACCGATTTTAACTACGTTAATTTCATTGACAATGACTCAAACACCAATTCCTTAATATTTCTTGAAAGCTCAGTCTCTAAACTATATGAACTCATCACCAAAATCAATCCATAACAATCAACCATCCAAAACCAACTTTTTATAATCCAAACTTAATGAACCAACATGTACTTAAACATAACTCAAACTTAATCTTATAACTCAAGTAAATTAAAGGGTGGATGAAGTTTATACCTTTATTGAAGCTTATTAATACCTAATAAAGTCCTAAGATCCTTGATGAATCCTTGGTCTAGCTTTAGGAGCCTTCAACTTCCATGAAAAATTAAGAAAACAAGTTAGTGATTTTCGGATTTACTATTCACCCTCGACTTCAAACATTGTTATAAAATTGAAAACTTCATGGATGGGCTTGAAATTTGGTGTGTGACTTACCCATAGTATGAAAGAGGTTTGGTAAAAATTTGGTGATTTTTGAATGGGTAGAATGTGAGTTTTGAAGTTTTCTTTCCTCCTTGTTCTTGAAAATCAGCATTATTCTTGAAGAGAAATAGAGAGAAAAAGTTGATTGTTTTGGCTTTCTTTGGAAGTATTGGATGATATTTGTGATATTTATTGTGTATGTATAAGATGTGTTCAACAAGATGCTTCTTATTCAAGCCTAGGTATTAGCTTGCACACCACACTTGACTAGGCATTTTAATTATAAAATACGAATTCTTATTTTAAGAAATCTTATCTTTTATTTAATTTTTAATTTAATTACCTAGGTTAGATAATTTATTGATAATTAATTTGGATGGGAATTTTATGGCCTTGGTTCATTTATTTATTTCCTTACATATTCGCTTGGTCGTTTATTCGTTTTCGTAATAAATTTTCGTAAGCGATTCTCGGGGTAAATCCTTTCTTATAAATTCTTTATGCTTTGAAACCTTGCACTTGGATTTTAATACATAGAATTATAAATTCTTAATCATAATGTGATTCTCGTATTCCTCGATAGCCCGTAAGATAAGGTCGTTTTACAAAGTTCGTTTTCTCCTAAAACGAATGGCTTTTACATACACTCATTTGGTACGTATAGTCACAATGTCAACTCGACATCTTAAATTAGAAACTCGTATATTGTATGGTCACAAAAGTTTTTATTAAACCGCAAGGTTACTATTCCTAAAGGTCTTTTACATATTTCAAAAATTTGGGTTCTTATAGTCTTCCCCCCTTAAAAGGATTCCGTCCCGGAATCAGTTTAGAAATAGGTGGGGATACGCTTCTCACATGAAAACCTCGAGTTCTCATATTGACTTTGCAGTATTTGATCTCTTCATACTATTTTCAATCATCCGTCAAATATATTTCACATTACTAGTTCTTGTAGACTTATGATCTCTACACGTTTCTCCACATATGCTAAGTCTGGCTGCAAGTTTATTAGCTCGTTCTTAATCATATGTTTTGCATTGACGGTTAAATTTCCTAACCTCGATTCGTGGTACTCGTTATAAACTTGGCGACCGTTCGACGATGGTGCTAATTTATAAGCCAACTTTCTTAGTCCTTTAAATACTTTAACCGGTCCAATAAACCTTGGGTTCAACATTTCTTTCCCTTTTGAATCTCATCACTCCCTCCCCGGGAGGCACTTTCAATAATACTTGGTCTGTTACTTCGTACTTTTTGTCTATATAGTTCTAGTCCGCATATCTCTGTTGTTCATCCGGGGCTGCCACTAGCCGGGTTCTGATAAGTACTAGGAATTTCTTTGGTCCGTTGACTCAACTATGGTCCAGTATCCTCCGCTTACCAATTTCTTCCTAACCTAAGAGAGAACGATATTTTCTTCCGTACAAAGCTGTGTAGCCGTTCCAATGCCCGCATGATAACTCGTTATTATCGGTAATTTGATTAATATCAATTTGTCACTTTATCTTCTTTAAAAACCTATAATATGGACTATTAGCACATCTTCTACTGTTTGGAACAGTCCTTCAACTTATTCGTTTCCCCTCCGTCACTCTTACTAGTTCTAGAATTTTGTTCCTTAACATTTGCTCATTTCGGCGCATCATCTCTGTCGATTATTTTATGTAAGAGGTTCTCGTCGCATTTTCACACGCTCGTCTCCTGCTACACGCTTAGCGTCAGATTTAACATTTCTTCCTGTAGTAATGTAAGGCACATCGTCGTCCTGTTGCCATCTTGAAGGAAGCAATATTTCATACGCAATTGATTGATTCATTTTTGAATCGTGGAATGCTCAGCTTCTGCTATCGGTCAGACTTCTTTAATCATTTCCTGTATAATATTTTTTTTTACTACGATACCTTCTGGGTCGTATTCGTTATTCTTGCTAGTGCCTTAGACGTATTCGCGTTTATTGGGAACTGCTACTAGTGGCCTTTAAAAAAGCATGTACGATCTTCTCTGCCTTTTGTCATCTCTAACAATGACATCCTTCATTCTGCCATATTGTCTATCATAAGGGATATCGGCGGCTATTTTCCGTATGCTCGCGTGGTAATTATGTTAGGTCACACAACACTATATAAGGGGGTTGAATATAGTATTTATATAATCAAATCGATTTAGAACACAAAGTAGTAGTTTATTCAATCGTAATAAACTCTGTTATAGTAGGTTAAACTACTCTCTCAGTGATGAACAATATCACTAAGAGCTGCTAGGGTTACAAAGAATAATATTCTCGTGAATGATAACACTTATAGTGTAAACCCTAAGCTGTATTAATATAGTACACAGTTACAAGATATCTTCTAATTGATATGAAATATATCTCTTCGTAAAATATATCAATCAGATATTATCTTTTGTAGTCCTTTAGTCATCCAACTCCTAAAGCATATCTTTCTTTGTTTAATCCAGATCCTCTCCTAGAAATCAGCCGCACATTACTTCTGAAGCATATCCTTCCTTAAGTTCTGATATCACAAGTTCTGATAACTTAAGTTCTGATATCTTCTTATCTTCAGTAAATCCTGATTTCCAGTAAGTCCTGATAAGTCCTGATATTAAGTTCTGAAACTAAATAAATCAGATTAGACATAACATCACAAATATATCTAACAATCTCCCCCAACTTGTAAATTATGAAAAATATACAAGTTAATAGATTTGATGATGTCAAAAATATTTAAGTACAAATGCAATGAGATTTTATTTAGACAACTAACTATAACTTACAGTCCTTGCACCTTTTACCAATCTTACTGAATCAATTTGAATCCAAAATGATTCTTGACAAAGTTTGATATTAGCTTCTCTTCTTTATTTCTCAGGACTTGAGCTAATGTAGCCTTGACTTGCTTCATTCCTTCATTTTGACTTCCAACCTGGTAGATGGCAGTCCTAAGTGCTGAAATGTGATTTCTTTCCAATCCATGACCAAGTGTGATTACCTTTGGATGAGAGGATTCTTCATTGTATCATAAACATTTCTCTTTCAGAATAACTTCCATCTTAGCAGAATTCTTCTACATTGGAATTTCTCTTCCATCATCTTCAACTATCTTTGGAATAAATTCTGCATCCCTTGATCCAGAGATTCTGGCTTTATCCCTTATGGTCTTTATGATGAAATTTGACCATTTTTTGGTAACCTCAGGCTTTACCTCCAAAAGATAATGAAAGAATTGAAGTTCTTTAAGAGATTTGTTCAGCACATCTGATTCTGATATTCTATATGTTCTTCCATCTTTAAGAAATAGAATCAGCTTTTCCTTGACTTTACTCTTATCATGAGTATCCAGTACCACTTGAACAGATATAACCTTGTCAAGGTAGTTATGTGTAACTTCCTCAAGTGGTTTGTCAGTTAATAAAAATGGATCTTTGATAGTTACTTCAACTCATGTTTTGATCTTGGCTTCACTTGATCCTAACCCATATCTGTGTCTTGCTTCTCTGACTTTCAATCCAATAGTCATGAAATCAGATAGCAGTTGACTTTTCTTAGGATATGATGGTTTAACATTTTTCCATAGGAGTTTCTTCTTATTAGCAACAGTCATCTTGTTCAAATCAACTTGAGCTCTGTCAGAGGTTGATGTCTTGATGACTTGTTCAGGATTTGCAGATTCTTCTATAGCTTGTTGTTCAGAAATTTCTTCACTCTGAACAACTTGAGCTATGTTAGAGGTTGTCTTGGATTCTTTTGTCATCTTCCTTCTTTGCAGAGTTTCAACAGTTTCATCTTCAGCAGCAGCATCATCAAAGACTTGAACCAACTTGCATACAAGATCCATCAGAATTTGAGGAATCTTCATTTCCTGCTACTTGACTGTCTCCCCAACTTTTCCTTTTCCCTTGTCTTTGGGATCAGTAGTAGTTTGAGATCTAGTCCTTGATGTAGGAATCTCTGTGGCAGATCTTTATTTTATCACTATATATTTCTCCTTAGGCCTGGGAGGCTTCTTTGCATTAGAAGCTTTATATTTAGGATTTGTCTTCTCAGCAGCAAATCTAGCTTCTTCCTCCTTTAGAGTCTCTAAATCCATTCCAGGATTATGCTTGAGAAACAATCTTTTATCAATTTCTTCATCAAGAGTCTGAATCTTGGGATCCTTATAGTAGACAGTAGTCTCCCTTCCCTTAAACTTCAGAGTTTGTAAAAACTTCTGAGAGTCTTGACTTCCAGACTGAATCAGAACATCAGACTTTGTCATCAGAATTTGATTATCATAACTTGCTATCAGAGTTTGAGCATTCACAGCTTCAGAACTTGAATTCTTCTGTGTAGAGGATTTGCTAGAATCAGAAATTAGTTTCTGTGAAGAAACTTTGCTGCTTTATTTCCTTGACCTTGACCTTTGCTCTTGCTAGGGTTTCCCTGGTCATCTTCAGAATCATCCTTTTTCTTCAGTGTTTGGCTTGGTGAGCTTTTGGACTTAACTACCTTCTCCCCCTTTTTGGCATCATTTGACAGGAGTAGAGAAAGAAGGACTTCCACTGAAGATTGGATTTCATTGAGTTGTGTTTGTTGAGAGGCTTGATTCTGCAAGACCTCATCCAGTTGAGCCTGCTGCTTGGTTTGAACTTGCTCAATATCTTCCACTTTTTCATGAATTGGTCTGATAAACCTATTCTTGTCTAGCTTGAGCATCAGGTCCATCTTATCAGCATTTTCCTGAAGTTTATCAACCTTTTCATGAGTCTTGGAGTGTATACCCTGAAGATTTTTAGTACTGGGAGCATTTACTTTAAGTTGTTGCTTGAAATCAGAACTTGTCAGCAACTCATCAGCTTTTGAAATATGTTCTGACAGAACATGTGAGCTAGGAATGAAGTCAGGTTCATTCCACTTCTTTGTCCATTCAACTCCTCTAAAAGTTTCTTCCCAAGGAACAGGAGCATCTTCTTCAACAAACTTAAGTAGTGCCTCATTTTCAAGAATTGGAGCACTGACTGGAGCACTTGCTGGACCACTGTCTCCAGAACTTGATAAAATCTCATCATCTTCTGATAACACCAGAGTGTGTGTAACTGAAGGAGATTCTGGAACAACTTCATCTGATTCTGGTTCCAAATTCAGAATTGGTGTAGTAGGAACTTCAGCATTTAGCATTGGAGAAACAGGTGGAGTTGACTCTGTTGCTGGTGGTGCTTCCAGATACAAGACAGTTGGATATTCAGCCTGTGAATGTCAATTTCAGGACTTAACCCTGAATCTTCAACTATAGCTGTTTCTTTGAATGGAGATATAGGAGGTGTGATCACTGTGTTTTGAACAGTGTCTTCAGGTGCTGGATGGGCTTCAATTACAATAGGTTCTGATAAGATCAGAGATTCCTGATCCCCTTCCTCAGTATCTTCATATTGAGATTGTGTAATTTTCACACCTGCCCTAGTCTTCCTTGATCTTCTAGATGGAGGAGTGACTTTATCTGTATCAGAACTTGAAGGTCTTTTCCTTTTCAAAATTCCAGAGCCCTCAGCTTCATTCTCTTTTTGAAGAGTTGACTCTTCAACTTCTACTGTCACAGGTTATGATGCAGGAACCTGGACTTGTTCATCCTTATCAGATTCATCTATCAGAATCATCTTTCTTCTTCTCCTTGGTGGAGATTTAGGCACAAAGATAGTCCTTTTGGTTTTGGGCCTAGAGGATGTGTCATATTTTACAACTGGCACCTTTTGAGAAGTACCAGAGGTTGGTTTGGTTTTGGATTTGAGAGGTGAGGTTCTGATAGTAGGTGTTGATGCTGGTTGATAGTAGGTTCTGATAGTAAGCTGTGGTTGAGTATTGGAAGGTTGTGTTGGTGAAGGTTGAGAAGTAGAAGGCTGTGTAGGTGCAATATCAGAATATATGGTTATGTATGTGTGAGGATCAGAGTTTACTAAGAACTGTTTTACAGATTGAGGAATTTGGAGGGGTCTTAGTATATTCTTCTTATTATCAGCAGATAATAAGTCTTTGAAAGTCCTTTTATGAAGTTTAAAGTGTTTAATTGTCTCACTAAAGTTTTGGGGCTTATCAGAACAACAAAAACGGTAAATAAGCTGACAGAACCTAGCAAAATAAACAGTATTTGGGTCCTCTTTCATCCTATCCCCAATAAAACCTAGCACAGCACTAGCATAATCAAAATGAGTTGGATTAAGAAGAGCATACCCAATTTGCTGACTCATGATTGGAATAGCATCAAAGTTGGAGCATTTGTTGGCAAAGGCTTTGATAATACAGTTGAAAAAGAAGCTCCACTCCCTCCTTATGTAGGGCCACTTCAATTGTCCCAGCTTGGACAAAGATTTCTCATAGCCAAGATTTTCCATAATGTTTTGAAGTACTGACTCTCCAACTTGTGAACTGTAAGTACAGTTTTCTGGAAAATGAAATGCTTGTCGAACAGTTGACAAGGTGACCAAGTGCTCATCTTCCCCTGTTGTAAAAATAATTCTTGGGGACCCATTTTCACCACCATCATCATAGACTCCAGACCTCCAAAACTCCAGAATTTGCTTTCCTGAGATAGTCTGTGGTTGGGTCAGAGCATACCCAATTTCACTTCGAGCAAGAAAATCTTGAATGAAGTGAATTTTTGAAGGAGCCTCGTCCTTGTTGAGAATAACCATGTAGCTGTTGGGAACAAACTTGGCTCCATCATAGATAAGGTCCTTTGGTGCCATTTCTATGAGAAACTAAGTGAAAAGTTGTGTGTTTGCAAGATGTTTGATAAAATGCCTGTAAGAAAGCCCGTCAGAAAATAAAGAGAGAGAGAGAGAGAGAGAGAGAGAGAGAGAGAGAGATAATAAAAGAAATAAGAGATAAGATAAGAGAGAAGTTAAAAGATTTGATAATCTTTTATCTCTAATATTTATACTTTTCCACTCAACGACTCTTTTTGGAAGTAAAACCAACATTTTACACCTGGCAGCATGTAAACAGTCAAAACATTATTAGTGGGCACGGTAAATGTGCAGTAATTATTGCTCACACGTGGTTACCAAAACAAACACGCAACCCATTAACCAAATGATTATTACTGTTTTTATCTCACTTAATTACTTTTCTTCGAAATATAACCGTTACAGTAAATACTGAAAATAAGTCAAGTAATTAAAATGTGACACGTAAGCATCAGAGTTTGCATCAGAACTTGACTCCTATCAGAATTTAACGGTCATCAGAACATGGCTTCTGTACTCAAAATGTGAATGATTGTTTCTGTGATTCTTCACACAAATATTGACTGGTATCTTCAGAGTTTAATCATCAGAACATAATCAGAACTTGTCCTCAGAATTTATGCAAATAATACTTAACTTTTTATCAGAAACAACTTAATCACCACAGTAATTTTCATCATTCATATGGAGTGATAGTGTGTGTATGTGCAAATGATCAGATAAGGATTAAAGTCTGATAAACTTCAATATATGTTAGAAATAAGGCATAACTAAGAAAAATGCTTAAAATCTATCTTAAATTATGAAGTCTACTGTAGAATAAAGTTATGCAAGAATCCACATCAACTGTTTGTGCTTATTTTATGCATATTTTGAAATTCTTTAGACAGTGGCTTCTCAGTGTAAATGAGTTACAACTGCCATCAGAATTTATGCTGTTATTGGAATATTTCTCCAGTAATTAAATAATGTGAAAATTCACCAAGAAAAATCAATTTTTTTTTCTAATGCATATAACTTAATACCATCAATGCACTTGGATCTTCCCTCTCACATATTTACTCTCTATCTCAAAGGAGTACCTGATTTCAATTTTTCTTTTCTTTTATTTTCTTCAGATAAGTGAGGCTTATCAAGCATGTAGTTCATCCTTAAGATTTACTGACATCAGAATTTGACAGATAAGAAGCAATAATCTAGTTTGTGACTTAGTAATAAGATACACAAAGTAAATTTGACTAAGATCAAAATCAGAATTTGCTTGTGTTATTGATTTCCACATAAACAACTGATTCAAACATGGGATACATAGTTTGTTAAAGACTACTAAGTCAGCATCTAACAAGATAATCCTCATTAGATTGAATAGTCACAGAATATTCAAAACACTTTCAGAGTTTATAGAATCACATCAGATAACAAGCAGTATTTAATATGTAACAATTTAAGCCCAGATTACATTGAGATAAGAAAATTTGTAAACACTGATCATAAAGTCTGATGTATGTGAACAAAAACTAAACATATTTTGAGAAAGAACCTGAAACCATTCCAAGTTCATTTACCAGTCTTGTAAAAGTAGCTACGCATAGTGATTTTGTGAAGATATTTGCTAGTTGTTGATCTGTTGGAACAAAATGCAATTCCACTGTACCTTCCATCACATGTTCCCTTATGAAATGGTACCTAATGCTGATGTGCTTTGTCATTGAGTGTTGAACTGGATTTCCTGTCATAGCAATAGCACTTTGATTATCACAGTAAATAGGTATTTTAGAAAATTATAACCCATAATCCAGTAGTTGATTCTTCATCCAAAGAATCTGTGCACAACAGCTTCCTGCAGCAATATATTCTTCTTATGCGGTTGATTTGGAAATTGATTTATATTTCTTGCTAAACCAAGAAACCAATCTGCCTCCAAGAAATTGGCAGCTTCCACTAGTGCTTTTCCTGTCTATTTTGCATCCTGCAAAATCTGCATCTGAGTAACCTTTTAGCTTAAAATATGATTCCCTAGGATACCACAATCCTAGATCAGCTGTACCCTTGAGGTACTTGAAAATTATTTTCACAGCTATTAGATGAGGTTCTCTTGGATCAGCCTAAAATCTTGCACAAAGACAGGTATCATACATGATATCAGGTCTACATGCAGTTAAATAGAGTAAAGAGCCAATCATACCTCTGCAGTTAGTAATATCTACTGATGCTCCAGTATCTTTATCTAACTTGGTGGCAGTGGCCATGGGAGTTGATGCAGTAGAACTGTCTTGCATTCCAAACTTCTTGAGTAAATTTTTGATGTACTTGGATTGATTTATGAAAGTACCTTCTTCAGTTTGCTTGACTTAAAGTCCCACAAAATAGCTAAGTTCTCCTATCATACTTATTTGATATCTTGAATGCATTAACTTGGAAAATCTTTCACAAAGTTTTGTATTTGTAGAGCCAAAGATGATATCATCAACATATATCTGTACCAAAAGTAAGTCCTTTCCATGGTTGAGGTAGAATAAAGTCTTGTCAATTATGCCTCTGTGAAATCCGCTTTTCAGAAGGAATTGAGTCAGAGTCTCATACCATGCTCTAGGAGCTTGCTTAAGGCCATAAAATGCTTTGTCAAGCCTGTAGACATGATTTGGAAATTTTGGATCTACAAAGCCTGGAGGTTGTTCAACATATACCTCTTCTTCCAATTCTCCATTGAGAAAAGCACTTTTCACATCCATTTGAAAGACTTTAAACTTCTTGTGAGCAGCATAAGCCAAAAATATTTTTATAGATTCCAATCTAACAACTGGAGCAAATGTTTCATCATAGTCAATACCCTCCTGTTGAGAGTAACCTTTAGCAACCAGCCTTGCTTTGTTTCTTGTAATTATGCCATCACTGTCAGTTTTATTTCTGAACACCCATTTTGTACCAACAATTGACCTGTTCTTTGGTCTTGGCACTAGAGTCCAGACTTTATTTCTTTCAAATTCATTTAACTCTTCCTGCATTGCTTGCACCCAATCAGCAGCTTGAAGAGCTTCTTCTACTTTCTTTGGTTCAGTCTGAGATAGAAAGGAATCATAGAGACATTCATTTGTTGTTAATGTTCTAGTTCTGACACCTGCTTCAGGATCTCCAATTATTAAGTCAGGTGTATGTGATTTAGTCCACTTCCTTGTAGATGGAAGTTGATCTCTAGAACTTGATCCTCCCCCATGATCCATGCTGTCTCCATCAGTATTTTCAGATGCTCCCCCTGAAGTTATGCTCTCTAAGATTCCAGAATTTGAGTTGGATCCTTCAGGAATTGAAGAATCAGAGTTTCCAGAATTGTCAGAATTTGGCTCATCAGCACTTGATGAATCAGAACTTGAAGAGCCAGTGACTAGTTCTAATGCTTCTTGAGAGTCTTGAGATGTGGTATGTTCATGAGCTTGCTCCCCCTGAACAGGTGCATTTTCCTTTGGAGTAGTTACCACAGTTTCAATGACATCAGAATTTAACCTGTCAGAACTTACAGGATCAGGATTTAGGTCATCAGAATTTACAGAATCAGAATTTATATCTTCATTTTCAAATTTCAGCTGATCATGATCATTGAAATCTTCAAGTCCAATAATCTTTTTATCATCAAAAGATACATTGATAGATTCCATGACAACCCTTGTTCTTAAATTGTAGACTCTGAAGGCTTTTGTTGAAAGTGAATATCCAACAAAAATTCCTTCATCAGCTTTTAGGTCAAATTTTGACAGCTGTTCAGGATGAGTCTTAAGAACAAACCACTTGCATCCAAATACATGAAAGTTTTTCAGATTTGGCTTGTTTTTCTTCACCATCTCATATGGTGTTTTTCCATGCTTGTTTATGAGTGTAGCATTCTATGTAAAACAAGCAGTCTGCACAGCTTCAACCCAAAAATAGGTTGGTAGCTTTGCTTCATCAAGCATAGTTCGTGCAGCTTCAATGAGAGTCATGTTCTTTCTTTCTACAACTCTATTCTGCTGTGGAGTTCCAGGTGCAGAAAATTTCTGCTTTATTCCATGCTCTTTGCAGAACTCTTCCATGATTGAATTCTTGAACTCAGTGCCATTATCACTTCTTATTATTTTAACAGAATCTTTGACTAACTTATCCAGCTGTCTGACATGATCAGTTAGAGTAGATGCAGTTTCATTTTTCTTGTGCAAGAAATACACCCAAGTGTATCTTGTGAACTCATCCACTATAACCATAGCATATTTCTTCTTTGCAATAGACATAACATTGACTGGACCAAATAGATCAACATGCAGTAAGTGATAAGGCTCAAGAATTGAGCATTCAGTTTTGCTCTTGAATGAAGATTTTCTTTATTTTGCCTTTTGACATGAGTCACAAAGACCATCAGGAGCAAATACTAATTTTGGCAGTCCTCTCACGAGATCTTTATTTACTAACTCATTTATGTTGTTGAAATTTAAATGAGAGAGTCTCTTGTGCTGATTCCAGCTTTCTTCAATTGATGCTCTGCTTAACAGATAGATTACAGAACCATCAGAATTTGTTGAAAGTATGGCTTCATATATGTTACCATGTCTATAACCTTTCAGAACCACTTTTCCTGTAAAATTACTTACAACTTCACAGTGTTCTTCAAAGAAATCCACATGATAACCTTTGTCACAGATTTGACTCACACTTAGCAGATTATTTTTAAGTCCTGAGACAAGAGCTGTTGATTCAATTATGACATTCCCAAGATTGATATTGCCATATCCCAGAGTCTTTCCCATGTTGCCATCTCCATAAGAAACTCCTGGGCTAGCTTTCTCCACAAAGTCTGATAGTAGGGCTTTATTTCCAGTCATATATCTTGAACATCCACTGTCCAGAACCAGGATATTTTTCCTGTTGCCCTACAATCACAGAGACCACTATTGTTAGTTTTAAGGACCCAGACTTGCTTGGATCCTTTGGTCTTTTTAAGTTTGTTAGCATTTACAGCGGATTTAGTTTCAGAGTTTATGCTAACATGCTTTTTATCACACTTTATATCAGACTTTGCATCAGAATTTACACTAGAAGGAATTACAATAACTTTCTTTAAAGAAGGTTTTATTTGATAATAATCATAGTACAAACTATGATATTCCTTACAAGTATAAATAGAATGCCATAAACTACCACAATGAAAACAAGGATTCTGTGGTTTAATCCTAACAGACTGACTCTTAACTCCTAATCTAGGAGGTAAAGAGTTTATATCTTTATTTTTCTTGCAAAAAGAAGCAAGATGGTTAGAGTTTCCATAATTATAGCATTTCTTTCTAGGAGCATAAGGAACAGGCATATAATTATTGCTTTTATACACACCTTCCTTTCCATTCCTATTTTTCCTAGCTTCCTTTACCTTGTTCATATTTTTATTCTCTTTCAGCTTATACTTAAGCTGCTTCTTTGTCATTAAGCCAACATTTACCACTGTTGGTTTATCCTGTTTTAATTTGTCAGAAGTTGACTTTTCTTTGACTTCTATTTTAGAGTCTTTCATCTTTTCAGATTTTGACTTGTCAGAATTTGACACAAACTTGACAGGATTAATTTTAGGCTTTTCAGCTTTCTTGGTAAAGTTTGTTTTAGATGACACAGTTTCTATTTCTTCTTTATCATCTAGGTAACCTAGTCCTTCTTTCCAATTTCCATTTTCTAAGATTTTCTGAGTTGTTCTTCCAGAGTTAGTCCAAGTTTTGATTATCTCCTTTTCCTTTTCTAGTTCAGATTTAAAATATTTATTCAGTTTTAGCAGTTCATCTTTAACATACAAAGCCTCATCTCTTTCTTTCTGAGTTTGATGAAATATAACTAACTCTTTTTCTAAGTAGTCATTTCTGTTTCTAAGAGCAAGACTTTTAGATTTTAATCTTTCATTTTCTAAAGTCTGATCTCTAAAACTAATGAACATGGTTTTAAGATATAATCTTAGCTCAGAAATATCATCAGTATGAAAAGCAAGAGTTGAATGAGGTACCATCAATTCAGCAGTTCCAGAACTGCTCTCAGCATTTGCCGTCAAAGCATAGTTCACCTCTTCTTCAGAATCTGAAGTGTCTGCCCAGTTTTTCTTCTTTGTGATAAGTGCCTGGCCTTTATCACCTTTTCCTTTCTTACAGTCAGGATAGATGTGGCCTCTTTCACCACAATTGTAGCATTTGACATTTGAGTTGTCTCCTCTGTCAGACTTTCCTCCTTTGCCTTCAGTCTTTCTGAACCCTTTCTTTTCAGAACTTCCACCTTTCCTGGAAAACTTCTTACCCTTTCTGAATTTCTTGTAGGCTATCTTTATGATACCCTTCACCATAAGAGCACACATTTGCATCATCTCTGCATCAACATCCATTTTAGATACATTTTTAGATTCTGAATTATCATCATCAGAATATGATGACTCTGAATCAGACTGTATGATGAGAGCCTTTCATTTGCCCCTCTTTGAGACAACCACTTTAGGAGATTCCTCCTCGGCCTTCGCGTTCGCATAGAACTCGCGAACCACGCTCATCGACACTGCTTTAGGCGACTCACAGAAAGCTATCCACCCCTTCTCTGCAATCATAGGTAGCAACTCACCATCCCTCCCCGATGGTAAAAACCCCCTCTCCTTCAGAATCGGCTTCCCCAAAAGCCTAGTGTACTCCTCCTCTGCAACTCTGTCATTCAACCGAGGCCTCGCACCGGTACCCCTCGATGAATCAGTAGTAGGGACTGTGCTGCTGCTATCAATAGTCCTTGCTCTCTTGGGTGCCATTGAATCTGAATAAAAGTGCTTGAGAATAGTGTTTTTGTGTTTGGGAGAGAGTTTGAGTGTAGAAAGTGTGTGGGAGACGTATGGGATAAGTGTATGTATATATAAGGTATGGATTAGGTTAAAATTAGATTAGGAGTGGGTTTGAGGGATAAAATCATGGGGTAATGGGAAAAGAAATCGTGGGTAATGGGGCTGTAATTTATTTTTTTTGATTTTTTGATTTTTTTTGGTTTTTTTAAGAACTTAAAAAAATTTCTAGCAGCCGACCCCTGAGCGGGCGCTCAGGGGGTCTCTGGAAAAAAAATTTTGAGCCCGGTTTTTCTGATTTTTTTTGTGGTTTTGGATAGGTTATTAACTTCTAAGGGTTCCTGTAACAACAAATCATGGGTTGCCTCCCACGCATCACTTCTTTTTCGTCATTAGCTTGACTTTGCGTACCTTCCTCAAGTTGACAATAAAACGGTACTAACCACTTCTCGGTTTGCCGTGTCCCCATAGTAGTGCTTCAAATGCTGACCATTAACCTTGAATGCTTGGTCCGGATCATTCTCAAAAATCTCCACCGCTCCATGTGGAAACACAGTTTTGACAATAAAAGGTCCAGACCACCTTGATTTCAACTTCCCAGGAAAAAGTCGGAGACGAGAGTTGAATAAGAGAACTTGTTGCCCTGGCACGAATAACTTAGGATGTAGCTTCCTATCGTGCCACCTCTTCACCTTTTCTTTGTACATTTTGTTATTCTCGTATGCTTGAAGTCGAAATTCATCAAGTTCATTAAGCTGAAGCATTCTCTTCTTACCAGCTGCATCTAAATCCAGGTTCAACTTTTTCAACGCCCAATAGGCCTTATGCTCAAGCTCCGCAGGTAAATGACATCCCTTACCATACACCAGTTGAAACGGGGACATACCAAGTGGAATTTTGTATGCTGTTCTGTAAGCCCAAACAGCTTCATCGAGCTTTAAAGACCAATCCTTCCTTGACGGACAAACAACCTTCTCTAGAATGCGCTTGATCTCTCTGTTAGACACTTCCGCTTGACCATTTGTTTGCGGATGATAGGCAGTAGCAACTCGATGATTCACATTATAACGCTGCATCATAGAAGTGAACTTACGGTTGCAGAAATGCGACCCTTCATCACTTATGATTACCCGAGGCGTTCCAAACCTTGTGAAAATCTGCTTATGAAGAAAATTCAACACTGCCTTTGCATCATTTGTCGGTAGAGCTTTGACTTCTACCCATTTCGAGACATAATCGACTGCCAGCAAGATGTACTGATTATTGCAGGTGAGACAAAAGGCCCCATGAAATCGATTCCCCAAACATCAAAGACCTTGACTTCAAGCATCACATTTAACGGCATCTCATCCTTTCTCGTCAAATTTCCCACTCTTTGGCAACGATCAAACCTTAAAACAAACTGATGAGCATCCTTAAACAAAGTAGGCCAGAAAAAACCTGCTTGCAGAATACGAGCTGCCGTCTTCTCACCACCATAGTGTCCACCATAAACTGTGGAGTGGCAGTCTCGTAATATCCCCTCCGTCTCACATAACGGGATACATCTCCTGATGATCTGGTCAGCTCCCTGTCTAAACAAATATGGTTCATCACACATATACCACTTCACCTCATGCAGAAACTTCTTCTTTTGAGCTGAGGTCAAATTAGGAGGCATTATATTGCTGACAAGATAGTTTACAATATCGGCAAACCATGGCTCTTCCTCCTGAACTGCGGACAACTGCTCATCCGGAAAAGATTCGTTGATCAATGTCTTATCCTGTGAAGTAGACTCGGGATTCTCCAATCTAGAGAGATGGTCAGCTACTTGATTCTCAGTACCTTTTTGATCCTTGATCTCTAACTCAAATTCCTGAAGTAAGAGCACCCAACGAATGAGTCTCGGCTTCGAATCCTTCTTGGAAACCAAATAGCGAATGGCCACATGATCAGTGAATACTGTCACTTTTGTCCCAAGCAGATAAGATCGAAATTTCTCGAAACCAAAGACTATAGCCAAGAGCTCCTTCTCAGTAGTGGTGTAGTTCATTTGGGCCCCATTTAAGGTCTTACTAGCATAGTAGACCACATGAAAGAGATTATTCTTGCGCTGCCCAAGAACTGCACCTACCGCATAATCACTAGCATCACACATCATCTCAAACAGCTCTGTCCAATCCGGTGTTGTAATAACTGGTGCAGTGATTAAACTCTTCTTGAGAGTCTCGAATGCCGTCAAACATTCATCATCAAATTTGAAAAGCACATATTTCTCAAGCAAGTTGCACAACGGCTTAGATATCTTTGAAAAGTCCTTGATGAACCGCCGATAAAAACTCGCATGACCAAGAAAACTACGGATTCCTTTCACAGAAATAGTTGGTGGAAGATTTTCAATGACTCCCACCTTGGCTTTATCCACCTCAAGACCCTTGTTAGAGACCTTATGCCCAAGAATAATGCCTTCACGCACCATAAAATGACATTTCTCCCAATTGAGCACCAAATTAGTTTCCGCACACCTTTTGAGCACGGCACGAAGATTATTCAAACATTCATCATACGAATGTCCAAAGACGGAGAAGTCGTCCATGAACACCTCAACATTATTCCCAGTCATGTCAGAGAATATAGCCATTATATATCTCTGAAAAGTGGCCGGTGCGCCACATAACCCAAACAAAACTCTGTAAAAAGCAAATGTGCCAAATGGACAACTGAAGGTAGTCTTTTCCTGATCCTCTGGTGCAATACAAATCTGATTATACCCTGAGTAGCCATCCAGAAGACAATAATACTCATGACCAGCCAACCTGTCAAGCATCTGATCAATAAATGGAAGAGGGAAGTGATCCTTCCTCGTGGCTTTGTTCAGCTTTCGGTAATCCATGCATACTCTCCATCTTGTAACTGTTCGAGTGGGGATGAGCTCATTCTTCTTATTTGCTACCACAGTGGTACCTCATTTCTTAGGCACACATTGCACGGGGCTCACCCAAGAACTGTCAGAAATAGGATAAATGATGCCAGCATCCAGCCATTTCAGAATTTCTTTCTTCACCACCTCCTTCATGATAGGATTCAGTCTGCGTTATTGCTCAATAGTTGGCTTACTACCCTCCTCTAGCAGAATCTTATGCATACAATATGAAGGGCTGATCCCTTTGATGTCTGCTATGGTCCATCCAACAGCTGATTTGAAGGTCACATCCTGATCCTGTACCCGCATAGTAAGTTCACCTTTCTGCACATCTATCAAGGTACGGTCAGTAGCCAAAAAGGGTCTTCCCAAGATTATGGGAATCTTCTTATCTTCCTCGAAATCCAGAATTACAAAGTCTGCAGGAAAGAAGAGCTTATCCACCTTGACTAGCACATCCTCCACTATGCCCCTTGGGTAAGTAATAGAACGATCAGCCAATTGTAGAGACATGTAGGTAGGTTTTGGATCAGGCAAATCCAACTTTTTAAAGATCGACAATGGCATCAGATTGATGCTTGCTCCCAAATCACAAAGGCACTTGTCAAACGACAACTTGCCAATGGTGCAAGGAATGGTGAAGCTACCTGGATCTTTAAGCTTTGGAGGTAACTTTTGCTGCAGAACAGCGCTGTATTCTTCCGTTAGATCAAGGGTCTCAAGGTCATCCAGTTTCACCTTTCTTGAAAGAATACTCTTCATAAACTTCGCATAACTAGGCATTTGCTCCAGGGCCTCGACGAAAGGTATATTGATGTGAAGTTTCTTGAACACCTCCAGAAACTTACCAAACTGCTTATCCAGCTTTTGTTGCTGCAATCTCTTAGGGAAAGGTGGTGGAAGATAGAGCTGTTTCTCCCCTGTATTAGCCTCAGGCAGAGTGTGTTCAACAGTAGTCTTCCTTGGTTCCGCCGCTTTCTCCTTTTGCTTAGCTTCTTCATCTCTAACTTCAGCTTCTCCTTCTTTTGCCTTTTCAGCATCAGCAACTTTCCCAGACCTTAAGGTAATATCCTTGACTTGCTCTTTAGCTTCCTTCCTGCCTGGTACTTCCGTGTCACTGGGAAGTGTTCCAGGTTGATGATTAAGCACTGCATTGGCTATTTGACCGATTTAATTTTTGAAGGTCTTGATAGAAACCGCCTGACTCTTGCATAACAGCTTAAGTTCCTCAAAATCAGCATTAGTAGGTGCAGCTGCACTTCCCTATTGAGGATATGATTGCCTTTGAGCATACTGCTGTGGTTGCTGGAATCCAGGTGGATTAAACTGTTTACTCACACCTTGCTGATATGGTGGCTGAATAGCATTCTGATTATTACCCCAGCTGAAATTTGGATGATTTCTGTTGTTAGGATGATAAGTAGCTAGCACAGGCTGCTGTTGTCGCAGATAATTGTTCACATACTGAACAGATTCATTGACGAGAGAACACTGATCCGTAGCATGAGAACCTGCACAAAGCTCACAGACCATAGCTATTTGATTAACTCCATATGTAGCTAGAGAATCAACCTTCATAGACAGCGCTTAGAGCTGCACTGCAATAGGAATGGCTGCATCGACTTCCAGAATACCTGCTACCTTCCCAGGCATCATCCTCTGGGTTGGGTTTTGATGCTCATTTGCAGCCATAGTCTCAATAAGATTATAAGCCTTAGTATAGCTTTTGGCCCACAAAGCGCCTCCAGCTGCTGCATCGAGCATGGGCCGAGATTGGGCCCCCAAACCATTATAGAAACCAGTGATTCTGTAGGTTTTCCTTGTAGCGTTCCCAAGCTTCGCACATAGATTCTGTAGGTTGCTGCGTAAACTGAGTAAGAGCACTCCTCATAGCAGCAGTCTTTGCCATCGGATAAAACTTCACCAGAAACTTTTGTGCAAGATCTTGCCAAGTAGTGATGGACCCAGCTGGTTCAGAATGTAACCAGTCCTTAGCTTTGTCCCTCAGTGAGAATGGGAAAAGCCTCAGCTTGATAGCCTCATCAGTCACGCCATTATACTTGAAAGTACTGCAGATCTCGACAAAATTCCTTATGTGCATGTTGGGGTCTTCAGTCGCAGCACCTCCAAAAGAAACAGAATTCTGCACCATCTGAATAGTGCCCGGCTTGATTTCAAAGGTGTTAGCTTGAATAGTCGGATGAAGAATGCTTAACTGAATGTCATCAATTTTAGGCCGAGAAAAGTCCATAAGAGCTGGGTCGGCATGAACAATACGATCACCCATGATTACTGGTTCTTTCTGCTCACTTCCTGAATCTGAATCTTCAAAATCTATCTTCTCCGGAATATCAAGAACTTCGTCTGTCTCCTCAGCTGTATCTAAAGTCCTCTTGCGAGTACGAGAACGAGTTTGCATAAACGCTCGCTAAAGTACCTGAAACACAACCAGAAATAATAAGTAACAAATACGTCTTAATCACTGAGTCCTAACGACCAATGATGATAAGTACATAAACTAAACAAATACACCGAGTCCCCAGCAGCGGCGCCAAAAACTTGTTAGGGCGGAAACACGCGCTAATAATACACGCAAGTATACGCGTTCGCAAGTAATATAGAATACTTTCTAGTTCTTTCCCACAGAGACTCAGACTAATTATTGTTCAATTAAACTCACTCACCAATGTATGATTACTTCTCAATGTTAAGACACTAACACTTAGAATTGTTGACTAAATATTAACTACAATTAACAACTTAATTAATCACTTAATTAACACTTCGAATTAACAATATTAAAACACTCATGAGATCACAACTTCATTACTACTTCCTTCAATAGTTATTGTTATTACCCTTAGTATACAACAATGATGATATTAATTGAATAACACAAAACTGATAAAAGCCAATTTTCATTGTACTAATACCATTCCACCAAGTATCCACAATTAAGATAGAAGTTTAATAGGCATCAATTATGTTGAGTTCCTATATGTCTACAGAAATTGACAACATAATGATTTAAGCACAAGTTCTTCCTTTTGATTACACGGGGCGAATAAAATGGTTAGAGTTACCCATTAATCATGCACATCATACATGAACCTATGCTAGCATGGCAAGTTCTAAATCTCGAGATCCACCATCGCTTCACAAGAGATTAACACCCTATCTTATATGTCCGCGACGCACATAAGACGAATACGAACAACCAATACTAGATATCATACAATCATCACACACTAAGGTATTAAACAATTAACTAAAGAATTCCATAGTAAATCCGTTACGACCCCATGATCACGATTAGCCCATGATAGCACTTATCGTCATCATGGGTTCATATGAAAACATGATAAACAAACACAAGAGAATAATAACTAAACTAATTATATTAAACCAGAGTACGTCACAAGAGTAATTAGGTTCAAAAGCAAGAAAACTAGCATCCAATGTTACAACGAAGTAAAGAATCACAAGAAAATATGCTTCCTCTTCGTTGCGGTGTGCTAAAACGGTCTTCTTCCTTGTCTCCTTCTCTCCTTGCTTAATACCACGATCCAACCTTGTGAAAACTTCTCTAAATCTACTTATATAATAGTCCAATAAAACTCAAATTACATAGAAGTTGGAAGCCAAACAGAAGTAGAAGTCTAAAACAAATTATTATTTTTCCCGACCCTGCGCGGCCGCTCACCATAGCTGAGCGGGTGCTCGGCTTTCTGCGCGGCCGCTCAGCATAGCTGAGCGGGCGCTCAGGACCCTACTGGAAAATTCCTGAGTTTGCTCCGTTTCTTCGCTATAATCTGCCCCTTTCTTTCCTCTCGCAATGCTGAACACATGCCAAGGCTTATTCTTGATGATTACTCCCCTGAAATACAACGAATACCCTAAAATGCACAAACACTAGAAAAACGCATCAAATACACAAAAACTTGATTTTAAGTCACCAATTTAAGCTATTTTAAGACGTTCTAAGTGGTATAAAATGCCACTTATCAGTAATCACCTTTCTCGTTTGGTATGGTCTTTACTGGTTGATCAGCAACTGCAACAGAAAGCTTGGTAGGCTTATATGGTCCATCATTAATTCTATCAAGATATTCTGGATCTGTGGCTTCCAGAAACATAGCCATCTTTACCTTCCATATAGGATACTCAGATGCTCTCAGTATGGGAACACTAATACTTTCATATCGACTGTGGGTTTGATTGTTTTGAGTATCTTGAGTTTTGGTGGGCTTAGGTGGAGTTTGTGTTTCGTCATACATGATTGTAAACTGGATCTCACTGTTTGTATATCAATAGAGATGCTCTGATACCACTTGTTAGGTCACACAACACTATTATAGGGGGTTGAATATAGTGTTTATTCAATCAAATTAATTTAGAACACAAACTAGTAGTTTATTCAATCGTAATGAACTCTGTTACAGTAGGTTAAACTACTCTCTCAATGATGAACAATATCACTAAGAGCTTCTAGGGTTACAAAGAATAATATTCTCGTGAATGATAACACTTTTAGTGTAAACCCTAAGCTATGTTTATATAGTACACAGTTACAAGATATCTTCTAATTGATATGAAATATCACTACTAGAAATTTGTCAATAGACATCACTTATTAGCCGATGTCTATTTAAAATCCGAGCGATGTCTTTGCATGCGATGAGAAAGGTAGGTGCATTACACATCGCTTATTAGCCGATGTCTATACACAGTTTAGACATCCTTTTCCTTAACAATGTGATGATTTTTCTTCAATGTATACCTTCACTATGGTTTCAGTTATTCATTCATATGTCATGTATATCATTTTAAACTTATCACATATAAAGTAATATGATACATTAACATTGAAAAACTTGTTAAACTGATGTGTAACTTAACATTTTACATAAGTCTTGTATCAGAAGCGATGTCGTACCTTTCTTTTTTTAATGAAACCGATGTCTTTGTGTGTGTTTAACATCAGTCTTTCAAAATGTGATATCTATTATATTGTTTTATGTTAGGAATATGTGTATTAGTTTGATGATAAGTTAAGCAAAACACTTAAGTAGAAATCTAGTGTTTGTAGCCTCAACGGATAAGACCATCTTGGTTATCCGTTGAAGGAGTAGCTTTACCTAGCAATAAGTTTAGTATTGTAGCACATTTCACTCTCTGGTTTCAAGCTGTAATTCTTAGATATTGTTAGGAAATAATCAGTCATGTTAACTACTAATGGATGTACAAATAGGAGGGCTAATTGTAAATATTTCATGCCTTGTAATTTTGTATAAGTGAAGAAGTGTCAACGGATATTGAAGACCTTCAACGGATAAGAAACAAAGCTTCAACGGATGTCTCTAATACTTCAACGGATAATATCCATCAACGGATAAGTGCTTCAACGGATAAAGACTTCAACTGATAATGCATCAACGGATAAAGCTTCAATGGATAAAGCCTCAACGGATAAGGCATCAACGGATGAATGCTTCAACGGATGCTTAGTTCATTAGCAGTTGATAGTGACAATTCACAAGCTGACAGAGGCACATGGGTTGACAGAGACATACTGGAATGTGGAAGCCTCTAGGAGGAATCAAGAAAATGCAGCATTTCCATTCTGATGCAAACAAGGAAGTATTCAAAGATTTACAGATTATCCTAGATTGCATTGGATAGAGAAATGAAGAAGAAACATGTGAAGAATCTTTTCAATTGTATTTTACAGTTTGTCTTCACTTGTAAACTTGGTGATATATAAACCAAGTAGCAGCTAGTAATTAGATATGAATTTTCCTGAGCTGTTTAGAAATATCAAAAGAGAAAATCATCTAGTTTGTACTAGGAAGCAGCTGTGATTTAATTCTTTGAATCACAGATTTTCTGAAATAACATATCTCTGGTGGAACAACAAATCCACCAGAAAAGTTTTTAAGTTCTTTGTGCTCATTACATTTGTGTTTGAATATATATCTGTCTGCATCAGCTTCAAGCAATTCACACATATTTGATCACTCAAACACTTAGCCTTAGAAACTGCTCAAAACTTGAAAAAATTTTGAGATTTACATTCAACCCCTCTTCTGTAAATCTCATTGTTAGTCCACTGGGAATAACATTTTACATCAGTCATTTATTGTTAGCTGAT
Organism: Apium graveolens; assembly: GCF_009905375.1. NCBI lineage: Eukaryota > Viridiplantae > Streptophyta > Magnoliopsida > Apiales > Apiaceae > Apium > Apium graveolens. Next base: position 268,547,452 of record NC_133648.1, read on the forward strand.
ATATGTGCCTGCTTATGACATCAGTTTATTGTATGAAATGTCTTATTTGACTATATTTTATATCAATTATTTTGTTCATGAAGTGATGTTTGTTTATCTTTTTTTATTCATAAATCCCCTGTTTCAATCAAATGCCCAAAACCCAAACAAAAGTCATCCAAAAACATACCAACTGCCAGACTACCATTCCAAAACTAACCAAACCAAAACAAATGCAAAAACAAACGCAAAACCAAACATACATTCATTCATTTACCATAGATTATACCAAGTACGTACATATATCCACCACCAACCAAACTACATAATCCAAATAAACTACATAAATGCAAAACCAAGTACTAGACATTTCCACCATCGATCATTTACATAGTTCATCCCAAACAGAAATTTACCAACTAAAGTTCTCCCATTTATCAACAAAAACCACTAGTGGCTCTTACAAATTTAGTCCACATAAAGGAGCTGCATATTAGGCCTTTTATAAGAAGGACTCGATATGGATAAGAGTCTCACATCGAACCTCGTCCAGCTCAGCCTTGGGAACAGTCACCTTTCGATTCTTCGTCGACCACTGAAAATTGTAACACACAGGAATTAGTAGCAATGAATTCTACCACAAATTATATGTACACCAATTATATCAAGAATGAATTAAGCAAAAAAATATACCTTTTTGAAAAATGTCGTTTCATTATCCATGGAAATTTCTTTCATATACCACATAACAACATAGCCGCATTCAGTTCCACCGGGCTGTTTGGGGCATCCCTATTTAATCAAAAAAACTCATACCAATTAATAAGTAAATTAATGCCCCTATCTAACCGAAAAAACTCTGACTAATAAGTAAATTAATGCCCCTGGTTCTTACTGTAATATATCTGATAGTCGGTGCTTTATTTCCCCTTCCGGCCTGAACATTGAACGCAATCACAGCCCTGTCATCTTAACAGTATCAATAACACAAATTGATTGATATCTCAATAATGAAAATAATCACTCGAAATTAAATGCAAATACCTTGATATTGCTTTTTCCAACTCGGGAAAGGTAGTTGAACGAGGCAGAGGATTGAGTATGAAAACCTCGCCCGCCCAAATCACAGCCAATATCCAATGGCAACTATTTTTTATAAATATTTATAATAAACAGAATCAATATCAGAATCATATCATTTTGATTTTCATGCTTATAAATAAACAAATAAAGCGATTTATAATAAACCTGGAGACATTTTTTATGTACTTACTTGCTATTATGTGGCATAAAAAAGAGACGATCAGGATTACCCTCTTTAAATCGACTAACCAAATTATCTTCAAAATTGTTGTTCAAGGTAAACGAGACTCCGGGATCACAAAAAGAAAATTGCTCCAAATTTTCATTTTCACAAACCATGCAATGCAAGTATCTGCATTGCAAATAAAATGAAATTATAAAAAACAAGAATATAAATGCAGAAATTATCGACAAGAAGACAAGAAAATAATTAAAAAAATTATACTACTCACACCATGTATGCAGAAATTGCTGCTTGGCCAATCATTTTAAACTCAAGCAAAACAATTATGTTTTCATGCAAAATGAAAATTCTTTTTTCAACACCAAACACCTCCGCATCGCACGGGATTTGAATGGAGTTTCCAGTGGACTTCATGAATGTTGTTGCATGTTTATACAACAACCGAAAGTGCTTTAGAACATTTTTATTAATTTCCATATTCTCAAATAAGGACTGAACCTTATGCAAATAAGTTAAAGGATCCTTCCCTTTCCTTTTACTTTTCTGAAAATATTATCAAATTTATTAAAACAAATATAAAGTTAATATAATAGTGTGAGATCCAATAAAACATAGATGTAAAAATATATACCGCGGTAGCAGGGGCATCTGGGAATATGATTAAGTCGTGGGGCCATGAGACGTAGGAGCCAACAGCCTGCTCTACTGTTTCAATCTCACCGACTACTGGAACAGGAATCTTGGCCTGTCTTTGGATTGGCCCATCCACTAAGACACGAGCATAACAGGCTGCATTGGAAATCCGTGAATAGATTTGTTTATGTCATCATCGTCAAACAACAAGCCAAATACCACCTTATTTTCTATTGTGCCCACAGCCAACTCACATTTTCGTGGACCAGCCTACACACATATATATATTTAACGAGTAATTATGACGAATGCTTGAATAATGTTGAGCTAAATTAAATAAATATGCTTGTTATTTTACCTTGTTCTCTGGTGGAAAAGGAACCATTTGGTCATCACCCATAAGTGGTACCAGGTCATTCGCCACCCCTGTCTTGGCTTCTTTGACACCACTTGCTTCACAACTTGCTTTATCTGAAACCAGAGGAGATGAAATAATTTCTTTACTGAGCAAGCCCTTCAGTTCAGCCAACTCTTGCTTTGTCTTCTCCATTTCCTTCGCCATCTCTTGCTTGGCCTTCTCCAACTCTGCATCCCTCTCACGATCCCGGGCCAACAGCTCAGCTTTGGTTATTCTACTTCTTTTTCCATTTGATAAATTAAAGAAAATTGATGGGCTAACAAAGCCTCCAACTCCTCGAACCCTCCCCGAATGTTCGGGAGTTTGCAAGGCCGTAGTTAACACATCTTGACTCCAAGAAGGAGTGAATTCCCCCTTACTTTGCAGCTCCAGTAAATTCTCCTGTCATGAGAATGTTAACATATAAATCAGAACTGAATGAACCTCCTCATAAAAATATTAAAATTAGAACTGAATTGAATTGAATTAAAAAAATTAACGTTGTTTGGTAAATTAACGTTGTTTCAAGCACCTTGCCTTTACGGCTCTTTCTCGGGCGCCTCCATTTTAGTTTTCTTCAAAGGCGGTACCTCTGAAGGGGAAATTTTGATGTAGTTTGTACCTACGTCTACGGAGGGCAGTCTGTTCCCCTGCTCGATTTGCTTTAAAATGTATTCAAAGCTCTGCTTATCGAGAATTTCTCTCGCTACTATATTATTACGCAAAAGTATATAGCAAATATACACAACCCAGAAAAGTAAGACTATAATAACTACGAGTAAGACTGCTTTAACAAATTGAAGGGATTGAACAAGACTGAGAAGTTCCCCCTTCTCCAGTTCCTGAAAAAGTCTTATCATCTTGTTTATTCAAATCCCTATTTCAGCTAGCTCTGGATCAACCTCCTCATCATCAATTTTTCCCTTACGAGCCTTGTGCCACATAAGAGTCTGATCAGGTTCTTCATCGGGAGCCAAGGTTCCTTTATTTTGCTGATTAAAATCAAAAAAATATTAAAACAACTATATATGTAGAATGCAACTATTTAAGTTCAATGCTTAAATGGAGGTTACCTCTTCTTCCAGTAATCCAACATAACCCTTTCTAGATGTGCGGTGAGGATATTTTCGATTGCTCACCCGTTCCATTTGTTTTTCACTAAGTGACTACAACAAACATTTTAAATAATATTAACATGCTATTTTTCCTAAAATATTTGTAATACACAAAAATATCAACTCACAACATAAATAAAACACAAATATAAATACACGATCTCTTTCGTGTATACCTTCCATGTCGAGGTAGTCCTTTCAGCAACAAAAATTTTCCAAGCATCCTTACCAACAAAAGCATATTGCACTGGAGGCTTTCATAGTTTCTTCTTCTGTCCAAGATATGGTTAACTAATCACTTGTTAAATTTGCTTTAAAATTTCTCCACTTTGCTCCTGCAGACCTGATCAGCCCCTTCTGAAGTTGCTTGGGGACTTTAAATGTCTCCTGAAACCAATGTTATGCTCTACATGAGTACAAGAAAATACAAATTTTACAAAGTGCATAAGAAATTGTTTATTTATATACCTTCACATCGATCCATATTTTCTCCTTTAGTTCATCAAGTACCTTTGACCAGTTAGGATAATCAATCGGAATCATCGTCCTAGCCAACATTCTGGTGTAGGACTGTAGATTGTGCCTTGCATTCCCGACTGAAACTCCATGTGCATTGCACGATGCCTTTGTTTTCTTGCCCTGCGCCTTCCTCACCACCACTTTGTGCATAGCGGAAACCCCTCGGGCAGATCCATACCTTTTCTTTGTAGTTTCTGAAGTAGTGACTGTTGCTTGCGTGTTTTCCATAAAATCCACATTTTCATCTTAAGGTTCTGTTTCATCTTGAGGTTCTGTTTCTGGCTCCAAGCTTTTATCCACCTCCTCATCTGACTTGTTAGGGCCTTCTTGGAATTGTACTTTAGATTTTTTTTTTATTTGCCATTTATCTTTTTCAATCTGAAATTGAAACATATATTTCATTAGTCACAAGCATATATAAATAGTTATAAACAGTCATAATAAACTAGTGAAGTATACATATAAACAGTTATAAACAATCATACACGGTGACTATGCATTTATAAACAGTCATAAACATACGAAAATTCAAATAATATCATTAGGCATAAACAATGTGAAACAGTTATGAAAAAGGAGATACATGTCTACAAATAATATTTTCACAGTCATAAAGCTATAACAGATTTAATTTACATGATTCAAATAAAAAGGAAATTCAATAATATTGTAACATTACAATAGTCTCATCACGGAATTAACAAATACATGACTTCAAATAATATTGTCACTTCTTAACCCAAGTGCCCTTAATATTTTCTCTAATATTTTTTTCAACATCTTCACCGACATCACATATAGGAATTTGGAAGCAGAATGGGGGATTTTCCATGGTTGTGTCTCCTAAATCATTGTCAGTATACACATCTTGGTAGTCTCGAGTTGTAGAGGTTAATACAACGGACCACTTGGCATCCACCGGATCTTCAATATAATAAACTTGCTTTACTTGATCCATAGACACATATATATCTCTCTTGTGGCCTTGTCGACTTAGATCGACAAGTGTGAACCCAAGATCATCCACCTTAATTCCCTTGTCATTATCTACCCAATTACATAAAAATAACGGGGCTTTGAATGCATGATAATCTAGATCCCATATTTCTAAGATAACACCGTAAAATGTCAAGTCACTTTCTACGGGGTTCAAATCTTTAGCGCTAGACACTTGGACAGTTTTAGCAACTAAAGACACTCCGTTATTTTGAACAACCCTCACACCATCTCGTTCTTTTGTAAAGTATCGGACCCCGTATACTAGATAAGCTTCGTAAGTCAAAACTAAAAATGATGGTTTTCCGGCTATCCATCTTATTGTCTCTGAAACTCCTCCAGGATTCTCCACCATTTCATTACTAACCTACACATTTTCAGAAACAAAAATACTTCTAAATTCTATATTACTACGGAGCAAATAAATTAGGCACAAATGAAACTATAAAAATACTAACTTTTTCTAGAAACCAATCGGAAAAAAGGTGATTGTGCTCTCTCAAGAGCCAATGAACACTTTTCTTTTTTCCTTGATGGATTCCCTCTAGATACTCCTTATGCATTCTAACAGAAATTATATAATCATTAACTAGCCGGTAAATATATAATTTATATATTAATTGAACAGCCACAAAATTAATAAATTCTTACAAAATATATGGTTGTACTTCAACGTTGTTTAGAAGAACATGTAAATGAGCTTCATCCCGCTCTTTTTCTTCGATTCATTTCATTATCACAATAGATAATGGACCACTTAACTTGCCTTCATCTTTACGAAGACCAGCAGTGGTGCAAGCTTTCTTGACAAACTCTTGGCAGAATTCTACTGATTCTTCTCTAAGATAACATTCAGCTATACAGCCTTCGGGGTAATAACGGTTGCGTACGTAACTCTTCAACACCTTATTAAACCTCTCAAATGCATACATCCATCTATAAAATACCGGCCCACATAACCGTAATTCCCGAACCAAGTGCACTATGGGATGTATCATTATATCAAAAAATGATGCAGGAAAGATTTTTTCCAGCTCACACAAAGTTACTATTATATCTGATTGCAATTTATCTAGTTTCGATACGTCTACAACTTTGATGCACAAACATTAAAAAATAAACACAACCTAATTATGGTGACCCTGACTTTTTTTGGAAGTACCGCACAAATTGCAATAGGAAGCAGTTGTTGGAGTAAGATGTGGCAGTCATGGGACTTCATCCCAAACATCTTTAATTATTTCATGGTGTTATGGATAAAAAACTAAGGTTATTATTTGTTGTATTTATTACTAAGATTCGGGAGCTCAAGGCCTTTAATGGCTGCTCTCGTGTTTCGTGGCTCGATCTGCCTTTACGAGATGCCTACGTATCTCTGTGAATTAGAGAATCAAGCCAAAAAACGTAGTTCTGATTTGTGGGGTGAGGCCCCTTATATAGATGTTGGGAGTCCTTGAATTGGACTTGGTATAGGAGACTTGGTGGGCAAGTCTCATAATTAGAATGGACTTTGGAGTCCTAAATAGTAGGAAACTGATTCCTTATCTTTTTAGGTCCCCTTGAGGCTAATCTATAAGGATTTATATCCTTATCGGGACTCTTCTCAATAGTTGATTTTTCCCTTATTAATTAATTACGAAATTAATTAATAATCAGGGCTTTTGGGCCTTCTTTATTCCATCAGGCCTGATCTGGTCCATCAGGCTTAAACCTTTCTGGTCTGAGTATCATATATCTTTTTATTGGGCCTAGCAGCCCACACCTTGCAGTATTTAATTATACTATCATAATTTATTTATCCCTATCATTTGCCCCCCAACTTTTGGGAAACATTGATTAGGTTTCGCAGAAGTTAAGTTTGTTTATTCCCTTACAGGGTTTCGTTTTCGCGTAAAGTGTGGAGCGACCTACACATTTACAATGAATTTTCCTTTTATTCAGGAATTATCTTAATTTCCAGGAATTTTTTCCTTATTTCCGGGATTTTTCCCTACTTTCCGGGATTTTTCTCTAATTTTCTGGATTTTTCCCTTAATTTCTGGATTTTCCCCTAATTTTCTGGGATTTTTCCTTTAATTTCTGGATTTTCCCCTAATTTTCTGGGATTTTTCCTTAATTTCTGGATTTTTCCCTAATTTTGTGGGATTTTTCCTTAATTTCTGGATTTTTCCCTAATTTTCTGGGATTTTTCCTTTAATTTCTGGATTTTTCCCAAATTTTTGGGATTTTTCCTTAATTTTCTGAAGTTTTCAGATTTCCAGCCCTCTTTCGACCAGGATCCTAGTCGAAATTTCGACCTGGATCCTAGTCGAAATAGGGGTCAGCCTTGCCATCCTGGTCGAAGGAATTCGACTAGGATCCACGACCTGGAATTCGACCAGGATCCTAGTCGAAATTTCGACCTGGATCTAGGACCTGGAATTCGACCAGGATCCTAGTCGAAAATTCGACCTAGATCTAGGTCAAAAATTCCACATTTCTTTCTTTTTTTTTAGCTTCTTTGTCATGAGCCTATCGACTAGGATTTCGACTAGGATTCTAGTCGACATTTCGACCTGAATCCTGTTCGAAAATTCTTTGGTTTTCTTACTTCCTGGTCGAAGGATTTCGACTAGGATCCACGACCTGGAATTCGACCAGGATCCTAGTCGAACTTCGACCTGGGTTTTTAATCCCCATTTTTTAAAAGATGCTTGGTTTATTCGACCTCATCCCTGGTCGAAGCTTCGACCTCAATTCAGTCCCGTTATTCCAGCTATTTTTGGGTGTCTGCTCAAAAGATTTCGGGCAGGATTCACGACCTGGAATTCGACCTGGATTCTGGTCTTTTTTACCCGTTATTTTCGGGTGTCTGCTCGAAAGATTTCGGGCAGGATTCATGACCTGGATTTCGACCTGGTTCCTGGTCTTCCACTAGCCTTCTTCATTTAGCTTTAATTTAGGGTATTGTATTTTCCAAATCCTAATTGGATTTGGGCCTGGCCTTTTTTATTGGGCATTATTAAATTTTATTGAGCCTCTATTATTGGGCTTTTCCAAATCTTATTGGGTCTCTTTTATTGGGCCTTTTCAAATCTTATTGGGCCTCTTTTATTGGGCCTTTTCGAATCTTATTGGACCTCTTTTATTGATCTGGGCTTAATACACCCTGTTTAGAATGCTCTAGAATTCCTAGGAATATTCTGGAATATTCTTTTTTTCTGGGCTTTTTCCTATGGGCCTTTGTCCTTAATGGGCTTTCGTCCCTTCAACTTCCTTTTCCTCTTATATAAAGGAATGAGGAAAGGCTACTACTCCTCACCTTCTCATTTCTAAGTTTTCTTCTTTCTCCTCCTGCTAAGATTCTCAGAGCAATAACAGTAAGTCGGAGCTCAAAGCCTTTTTCAGGAGTGCTTTTTCAGGTAAAATTCCTCCTTTTGCTTTTCGTATCTATTTTTCCATTGTGTGCCGTTTTAAGATAGCCTGTTTACGTTCCTTTTTTTTTAGATGGCTGACAAAAAAATGACTCGCCTGGCCAAGATGAACGTGGCTAGAAAGTCCAACGAGTTCCCTATCCGATCGAGGTACACTTCTTTAATCGATATGATAAACACTCGAGGGGACGAGTACCCGACTGATGCACATCTGGACGCGCACGATCATATCAGTGCCTTGTGAGACCCCAAGGAGCTGGAAAAGTTGAGCAGTTGCTTCAGAATCAAGGAACCTTTTAAGCTGGTTCTTGCGGGTCCGGCCGACAGGGCCTGTCAGTAGAAGAAGGACGCGCTATGCGTCTATAGGGATACTCTAAGGGCAGGTATCAGACTCCCTGTTCATCCATTCATTCCTTTGCTACTGGCTGATGTGGGCATCAGCCCTTGCCAACTTCCCCCTAATTCTTGGAGGCTGATTCTGTGCTATCTGTCGCAATGCGCCAAGCACAATGTCCCCACGTCTGTTGCTGTTTTCAGAAAGATTTTTCAGTTCAAGAATAGCCCTGACAAAAGTCCGGGTTGGGTTTCTATAAATCAGCGCCCCACTATCCCCCATATCGTGAATGGGAAGTCCATTCCTGACAACAACTTGGGGTGGAAGAAATATTTCTTGTTCATTGTTTGGGAAGGTGGAGATTGGGGCTCCCTGTTTCGATCATCCTTTGGGCTGGCCGTGGACGGGAGCCCAAATGATATAACTTTGTCTGAGGAGGAGGCTAGAGCTTTCAACCTCCTTACACAAGACAATGGTACCTCCCATTCTTGGGATCTTATCCGGGAGACAGTCTTGGTAGAACGCGGCCTCTCGCCCGTTCATAAGAAAAGTAAGTTCCCTTTCTTACCTCCTTTATTTCCTTCATTTTTTATTCCATTGATCTTCAACTGACTTCGTTTGTTGCAGTGGCTGAGAAGATTGAGGAGGCTACTAAGCCTAAGGACCTGGAGACAACCAGGATGAAGAGGGCTGGGAAGGTCTTTAAAGACCCTCGACTTGGTGATCGCTTCCCCGAGTTCCTCCTTCAGGCAATGGAGCCAAGCGAGGAAGGCCCCAGCCAAGTTTTGCGCACTAAGCAGAGGCCAGGGGCCTATTTTCAACCTGCCTGGGGGATCCGGGGTAAGGACTCAATCGTGGGCAGCTCGGCGCTGTCCAAGGAATGGTCTAAGCATTCCATCTCCCCGGTGGATTATCAAGATTTTGTCCTTCAACAGGACTTAGAGGGGAATGAGCTATTTGGAGCCCAGGCTCTGGCGACGGTACGTCCTTTACTTATGCCCTTCGTACTTATCTTTTCATGTTTCTTTTCTAAACTTTCGCTGTTTCTCTTGCAGGCTAACGCCCATTTCCAAGGGGCAATTCACCAAGCTAAGGCTTGGAAGGTTGGCCTGGAAGATGCCAACAAGAAGTTGGAGGAGGCCAACCAAAAAATAGAGGCCCTTGAAGCTCAACTGGCCTCTTCCACTTCTGACCTAGAGACGGCCCGGGCCGAGAATGTCATTCTGAAGGCGCAGAAGGACAAAGCCTTTGATGGCTAGATGGACACCCAAGAATTCAAGGACTTGATGGTGGAGCAGGATGCCCTTCTTCACCCAGTTAGCTATAAAGAGGGCTGGGATGCTGCTGTGGAGGCCATCCAGGATGAGTTTCCAGAGGTCCTTGAACAGTCCCCCTTTCCTTGCCCTATGCGGGTTCCAGAGCTTGGAGGTGTTACTGAGAAGCTTGCTGTTATGATCAAGGACGGAGAGGAGGAAGATTCTTCCGAGGAGGAGTTCGAGCCTGTCGCTAAGAAGGCCAGGGTGGAAGAGCCTCCAAAAGCATCGCCTCAACAGCCAGCATCTCCTGCAGAGGGAACTTCTACAGGGACTTCGGAGGGGACAACCGAGACGTCCGAAGGAACGACTGAGACTTCCGAGGAGACTTCGGATAGTGGTTCTGAGGAATCTCAGCCTTCCAAGGCCTAACTTTTTGTATATCTTCTTTTTGAACTTTATTCATATCTAAACTTGTTACCCTTCGGGGTTATATTTCATATGTTGCTTTTCTTGCCTCTTTCTGTTTTAAATTTACAATCTTAATACGTATTTGAACTTTAAACATCCTTAGATAGAAATAATTTCAAACTCTTTAATATGAAGTCTGGTTTTCCAAAACCTTACACAGTATGGGTTCGACCCTAATCAACAATAACTAGATAATGTAAATTCTACTGGAATATAAAATCCTACGCAAGCAAAGCTTCGAGGTGCTTTTAAACCTACTTGTCACAATGACAAGTGAGAATCGTACTTCGCCTATCTTACACGTAGTAAACCTTCAGGTTTTGTGCGTGCCAGGTCTTCGGGACCTCAAAACCTTCCATAGTTTCCAGCTTGTAGGTTCCTCTACCCTGAACGCTCTTGACTCTGTACGGCCCTTCCCAATTCGGGGCAAGCTTTCCTTTCTGTCCGACACCAGAAGCCTCTATTTTTCTCAAGACTAGGTCACCTTGTTTGAAAAACCTCTCTTTAACCCTTAGGTTGTAGTAGAATGAAGCCTTTTTCTGATATTCTACTATCTTTGCATGTGCTTTATCTCGCACTTCATCGATTAAATCCAGGGCTAACCTCTGCCCTTCCTCATTTTCTTCTGCATTGAAAGCCTGAATCCTTGGAGAGGAATGTGATATCTCTACTGGAACTACTGCTTCTGCCCCATATGCCAACATGAAGGGAGTTGCTCCTGTCGTGACTCTACAGGTAGTCCTGTAGGCCCATAATATTGGAAGTATCTCATCCACCCAATTATTTCTTGACTTCTCGATCCTCTTCTTTAGTCCATCCAGGATTATCCGATTTGCTACCTCTGCTTGCCCATTGGCTTGCGGGTGAGCCACAGAGGTGAATCGTAACTCAATTTCACTTTCTTCACAATACTTCTTAAATTCCTCATTGTTGAATTATGTTCCATTGTCAGTGACGAGGATACGGGGAATTCCATATCGGCACATAATGTTTTCCCACAGGAATTGTGCAACCTGCTTAGTTGTGATTTGGGCCAAGGGTTTGGCTTCGATCCACTTGGTGAAATAATCAATGGCTACAACCAGAAATTTCCTTTGTACCGTGGCCATAGGAAAAGGTCCTAGAATATCCATCCCCCACATAGCAAAGGGAATAGGCGAGTTGATAGAGGTCAGCATCTCGGGGGGTTGTCTAACAACTGGTGCATGCTTCTGACAGCGATCACACTTCTTTACATATTCTTTGGCATCAGTCATCATCTCTGGCCAATAGAAGCCTAAACGGGTTATCTTATGAGCCAAGGCCCTGCCCCCCAAGTGTTGCCCACAAATACCTTCATGCACTTCCTCAAGAGCCAAGCGTGCCTCGTCGGGCCTGAGACACCTCAAGTAAGGAACCACGAAAGATCTCTTATACAGAATTCCATTTATCAAGGAGTACCTTAGTGCTCGAATAGTTAACTTCCGTGCCTCAGTTACATCGCTTGGCAACCAACCGGTCTGAATGTGAGCCTTGATGGGATCAATCCATGACGTCCCCAAGCCTATGGGAGCCACAAGCTTAACATCTATGCTTTGTGTCTTCAAAACACGAAAGTACACACTTCCTGAACTTTCTTCAATCTCAGATGAAGCAAACTTTGATAGCGCATCTGCTTTAGCATTTTCTTCCCTTGGAATGTGTTCAACATGGCATTCATTAAATTGGGTCATCACAGCCCTTACTAGGCGAACATACTTAGCCATCGTATCATCCCTTGCCTCAAATTCTCCCTTTACCTGGGATATGATCAGCTTCGAGTCTCCCCGGACCTTTAAGTTTTTGACTCTAAGTGTCCCAGCTAGACCAAGGCCAGCAATCAGGGCTTCATACTCTGCCTCATTGTTTGTGGTTGGGAAGTCTAGCTTCATAGCATACTCAATTAAGAATCCATCAGGGCTTTGCAAAACCAACCCTGCTCCACTGGAATTTGTTTTTGATGCTCCATCAAAATAGAGAACCCAATATTCTTTCTCCTTGTCCCCATTGTCGACTCCCTTGTCTTGAGGTATGGTATCTTCCTGCCCCCCGACTTCTTGGTTGGGTATGGTACATTCCACCACGAAGTCAGCTAGTGCCTGGGCTTTTATGGTCGTACGTGGCTTATACTTGAGATCGAACTCTCCCAACTCTATTGCCCACTTAATCAGTCTCCCACTTGCCTTGGGACTGTGAATGATATTTCTCAGTGGCTGATTTGTTAGCACTTCAATCTGGTGAGCTTGAAAATAAGGACGCAGCTTTCTTGAAGCCATTACCAAGGCTAAAGCAAATTTCTCAATAGTTGAATAATTCAACTCAGCACCATGCAAAATTTTGCTGACATAGTATACGGGTTTCTGGACTTTCAGTTCCTCCTTAACCAACACCGCGCTCAAGGCGCTCTCTGAAACAGCCAAGTACAAGAATAAAATTTCACTCAGAACTGGCTTGGCCAACAATGGGGCCTGGGCCATATACTTCTTTAACTCTTCAAATGCCTTCTGGTTTTCCTCACTCCATACAAGTCTTTGATGCTCTTTAGCGACTTGAAGAATGACAAACACTTGTCCCCCGACTTGAAGATGAATCGTCCTAGCGCAGCAACCCTTCCAGTAAGCTTCTGAACATCCTTAACAGTTTTTGGTGGTTCCATGTCCAGGATCGCCTTTATTTTATCCGGGTTAGCCTCAATTCCCCTCTTTGAGACCATCAGTCCCAAGAATTTTCCAGATCCTACTCCGAAAGCACACTTCGCAGGATTCAACATCATCTTGTGGTACCTCAGGACCTCAAAAGCTTCCCTTAAATGGGCTATATGACCAGTCTTTACTAGACTCTTGACTAACATGTCATCAACATAGACTTCCATAGTCTTACCAATAAGATCCTTAAAAATTATATTCACCAACCTTTGATAGGTGGCTCCTGCATTCTTGAGACCAAACGCCATAACAAGATAACAATAAACACCAAAGTCAGTGATAAATGATACCTTTGGAATGTCATCCTTATGCATTTTGATCTGGTTGTATCCGCTAAATCCATCCATGAAACTCAGCATCTCATGTCCAGCAGTGGCATCAATCAAAGTATCAATTCTAGGCAGCGGAAAACAGTCTTTGGGGCATGCATCATTCAGATCAGTGAAGTCTATACACATCCTCCACTTTCCATTAGCCTTCTTCACCATTACAGGGTTTGCTAACCACTCCGGAAATTGAATCTCCTCAATGAAACCAGCCTCTAAGAGCTTTTCTACTTCCTATTTTATAGCCTCTTGTCTTTCCGGGGCAAAATTTCTTTTCTTTTGTTTCACTGTCTTCCGGCTTGGATCCACGTTTAGCTTGTGAGTAATTAACTCCGGGTCTATGCCTGGCATATCAGCAGCTGACCATGCAAACACATCACTATTTTCTTGCAAAAATTTCACTAACTTCCCTCTAAGGGGCTCCTCTAATGTGGCTCCAATGAAAGTTGTCCTCTCAGGATTCTCGGGGTCTAAAGGAACCGAAACCAATTCTTCTGCTGGCCTTCCTCTATTCTCATCATTTTTTCGAACATCCATATCTTCAATAGGAAGAACCTGCCCCCCGACTCCATCTGCCCTCAAAGAGGCCACATAACAGCTTCTAGCCATTTTTTGATCTCCTCTCTCTTCTCCAATCCCGTTTCGGGTGGGAAACTTCATGACTGAATGGTAGGAAGAGGGGACTGCCTTGAAGGCATGTATCCCTGTTCTCCCCATGATAGCATTATAAGTTGAACTAGCCTTTACCACCACGAAATCCAGCATCTGCGTTGCTTGCCTTGGCTCCGTACCTATGGTGGTTGGCAATTTGATTATCCCTTCCACAGGACATTCTACTCCAGCAAATCCATATATCGGCATGTCGGTTGGTGTCAACTGGGAGTCGTTATACCCCATCCTTAGAAAGGTGTCATGGAGCAAGATATCCACAGAAGCACCATTATCCACAAGGACCCTCTTAACCGGGCTATTTCCTATTATCGGTGTTATGACCAGCGGGTCGTCATGGGGAAACTTCACGCCCTCTAGGTCAGAATCATCAAAAGCCAATGTTACTTCTGTCCTGGCCCTCTTCGGGGCTTCTCCAACAATATGCATAACCTCCCTAGTATATGCCTTTCTGGAATTTTTGGACAATCCAGCAGCAGTTGGACCTCCAAAGATCGTGTTTATCACAGGCCCTCGAGGGCGTCGCGGTCCTCCAAAAATTGCATTTATAACCGGCCCTTTAGGTTGGGGATTCCGCCCCTGATCATCTTGGTCCCTCCTACGATCTTCAAAGTTCTTCCTTCCATTATTATTTCTGTCCCCTCCATCTCCAGTATACTTGTTCAATCTTCCTTTTCGAATCAAAAACTCAATTTCATCTTTCAATTGCCTACACTCATCGGTGTCATGGCCAACATCCTTGTGAAACCTGCAATACTTGCTCTTATCTAGCTTGGCAGGATCAGCCTTCAAGGGCTTAGGCCAGCGAATATCTCTATCTTTCTCAATCTCCATCAAAATCTGACTTCTAGGAGCACTCAGCTTAGCGTATTCAGTGAACTTTTGCCAGGTCCTCCCTTCTTGGGGGTTGAATCAGGGTTTTGTTCAGTTCTAGGATATTTGTCCTTAGCGATATACTCCAGATCAGTTTTTCGCTTCGTGCCTCCAGTGGGCTCATTACTTACTACGGTCTTTCTCATGCTTTCTTCAACCTTGATATACTTCCCTGCCCTCTCTTGGAGTTGCAACATGTTTTCAGGGGGACGTTTGGCCAAGGACATCTTGAAAAACTCATCCCTGGTTCCTTGTTGCAGTGCTATCATGGCTACCTTATCATCAAAGTCTGGGACTTTTAAAGCCTCATTTGTAAAACGATTCAGGTAATCTCTCAAGGATTCCTTAGCTCCCTGCACAAGACTCATAAGAGATGCTGAACTTTACTCATGGACTCTTCCACTGATGAATTGCTTAATAAAAGCCTGACTTAATTCTCTGAATGATCCAATAGAATTTGGGGGCAGGCGACTGTACCATCTTTGAGCCATACCCTACAGGGTTTGAGGGAAGGCCCGACACTTTATAGCATCATTCACGGGTTGCAGCAGCAGTGCATTAGAGAATGTCCTAACATGATTAGCGGGGTCTCCCGTGCCATCATAGGCTTTGATAGTGGGCATCTTGAATTTCCTCGAGATATGGGCATTCATTATCTCTTCTGTGAAGGGTGGAGTTGGATCATCAGGATCTCCAAGGGGAAGGAGATTGCTTGGATCAGTTCTTGGGACAGCAGCCCTTCTTCTTACCGGACTATCCAGGTCTATGACAGGAGGAGGATTTCTCCCCCTAGGAGGTATCTGGGGTCTGGTGGCCTGGTGAGCCTCCAAATCACGCCTCAGCCTTTGGATTTCAGCCTCATGAGCCCTGATCCTTTCCTGCACTTCTTGGGGATTCGCCCCTGGGGTGCTTTGGGGGCGTTGCCTTCCATCGGCCATTGGCTCTTTTCCAGGACGCCTCCTTCTCGGGGCCACTTCATCATCTGAAGATTCGGAGTCTCTTTCAGTGTAAGGACCAGAAAATTCCCGATCCTCAGGGATAGGACCCAAACCTCGTATATAGGGGGCGACTGCCCTCGTGCTTCGCTTCGCCCAGCATATCCGCTTCCTCCAACCTCAGGGTGAAGGGGCATCCCATAAGGGGGGTTAGTAGTAACAATAGTTGAATATTCATACCCGACGGGTCGAGAATTCACAGGTATATGTACTTGTTGAACTTGAGGATTCGTACCTTGAATAGTCGGGGGAGTTGTCCCTTGTGGCTGAGGTTGAGTTGCCCCTGTCTGGGCTTCCCCCTGAGTAGATGCATAAGTTGAATGGGGAGGAACCTCCACGGTTGATGAAATCACCTGGGTTGTCTCTGATGGTGTTCCTTCCTCTAGAGCTCCAATTGTTCTCCGTGTTCTCGCCATGGTTGTTGTTGCGATTC
This sequence comes from Apium graveolens, assembly GCF_009905375.1. Classification (NCBI taxonomy): domain Eukaryota; kingdom Viridiplantae; phylum Streptophyta; class Magnoliopsida; order Apiales; family Apiaceae; genus Apium; species Apium graveolens. The sequence continues at coordinate 268,563,848 of NC_133648.1, forward strand.
CCACAGACGGCGCCAAATGTTATGGATAAAAAACTAAGGTTATTATTTGTTGTATTTATTACTAAGATTCGGGAGCTCAAGGCCTTTAATGGCTGCTCTCGTGTTTTGTGGCTCGATCTGCCTTTACGAGATGCCTACGTATCTCTGTGAATTAGAGAATCAAGCCAAAAAACGTAGTTCTGATTTGTGGGGTGAGGCCCCTTATATAGATGTTGGGAGTCCTTGAATTGGACTTGGTATAGGAGACTTGGTGGGCAAGTCTCATAATTAGAATGGACTTTGGAGTCCTAGATAGTAGGAAACTGATTCCTTATCTTTTTAGGTCCCCTTGAGGCTAATCTATAAGGATTTATATCCTTATCGGGACTCTTCTCAATAGTTGATTTTTCCCTTATTAATTAATTACGAAATTAATTAATAATCAGGGCTTTTGGGCCTTCTTTATTCCATCAGGCCTGATCTGGTCCATCAGGCTTAACCTTTCTGGTCTGAGTATCATATATCTTTTTATTGGGCCTAGCAGCCCACACCTTGCAGTATTTAATTATACTATCATAATTTATTTATCCCTATCACATGGAAACACAGTTTTTAATGTTCGACGCGTGTTCATAAGGAAGTTTCATGTGCATTAACGATGACAACATTTTCTTCTTTTCTGCCTTGGACAAATTAAAAATCGAAGGGGGTATGTAGGTTTTTTTTTCTCCTTTTTGTGGAGCTAGATCAGCCCTAACCCCCATGTCAATCATGTCAAGATGAGAATCTTCACTATCTTTAGACTTATGTTTCATATTTAGTAGTGTTCCGATCAAGCTATCACACACATTCTTTTCGACGTGCATGACATCTAAACAATGACGGACATGGTGAAACTTCCAATATTCTAATTCGAAAAAACCGACTTTTTCTTCCATGGACAATCAACCTTCTTTGACTTCCTTACTTCCTTCCCAAACTGAAATTCAATTTATCTTTTTACAATAAAACCTCTTCTCCAGACAGAGGTTGACGTGCCTGCCCTAATTCTTGTTGTCCATTAAAAGCGGCCTTTTGCTTCCTATATGGATGATTCCTAGCCAAGTAACGCCAATGGCCTTGGTAACACATCTTCTTGCTATGGCTTAAATACTTGGCAACTGTATCATCAACGCATACTGGACAACACATATAACCTTTATTAACGCATCCGGACAGATTTCCATATGCAGGAAAGTCATTTATTGTCCACAATAAAATTGCTTTTAAAGTGAAATATGACTTGGTGTATGCATCATAAACATTTGGTTCACCTTCTTCCCACAACTTCTTTAAATCATCGATTAAAGGCTGTGAATATACGTCAACGTCATTTCCAGGCTCATGTGAACCGGAAACTAAAATTGTTAGCATCATAAATTTCCTCTTCATACATAACCACGGAGGAAGATTATAAGTCACTAATACTATTGGCCAACAAGAGTATCTATTGGTTAGACCATTAGTATGTGGGTTTATACCATCTGCAGACAATGCCAAATGAATATTTCTTGCATCACTACCGAAGGCAGACCACCTATAGTCGATATTTCTCCAAGAAGGAGAGTCGGCCGGATGCCGTATCTTTCCGTCTTCTATTCGCTGATTTGAGTGCCAGGTCATTAGTTTAGATGTAGAAAGAGATTTAAACATCCGTTTGAATCTCGGTATAATTGGAAAATACCACATTACTTTAGCAGGAACATTAATCCTTACTTTACCATCCTTTCCTAACTTCCAGCGAGATAAACGACACTTAGGACACTCAGAAGCATCAATAATTACCCCCGATACAGTATGTAATTGTTTGGAAATGAGTGATATTTTATGTATTCTAGGCCCAAGTCGGATAAGGTTTTCTTGGCTTCATATGCATTAGGTGGCATTACATTGTCCTTAGAAAGGATAGAGCCAACGGTAGACAGCAAATCGTTAAAGGCACTATCACTAATTCCGAACCTAGCTTTCCAATTGTGCAATTTTAGCATTGACTCCAACTTGGTACATTCAGTACCCTCATACAAAGGCTGTTCAGCATCATCCACAAATCTCCTAAACTGATACGACTCATTATTGTACTCACTCGAATTATATGCAACATCACAAACATTGATTGTTTCTGATGCAAGGCCAGGGCAAGGTATCGGTGCGCGGGCAGACGTAGGTGCAGGGGCAGGCGTAGATGCAGGGGTCGGAGCATTGCTATTAACTAATGACCTACTTGCAGACCCTTGTGTATGTCAAATCCAATCAAGGTACCCCAGACTAAAACCATTTTCATATAAATGTCCCCTGATAATCTCAACTGCAATTTTTTTGAAGTTAGCACATCTTTTACAGGGGCAGGGGATTTTTTTAGGATCACTAGCATTTTCCTCGGCAAATATTAAAAACTCTTCAACCCCGATTTCATAGTCAAGTGTGTCCCTATCTTTGAAAATCCAAGATTTGTCCATGTTATTCTCAAACTACCTGATTGTCAAATAAAGTATTAATTTACTATATACTATAGTAATTTACTACCTAGTGTAATCAATATAAAATTCCTATATTCACTCTAATTAGGAAAAAAATGTAGAAACAATAGCTCAGTCTTAAGATTTCATCTAGTATTCACTCATAAACCATGCTACTTATAACGACAAGCCCCAAACACCTCCTTCGATGGCGTTCAGTGGCTTTTGTACTCTAATTTAGACCTAAAACAAACAATATGAAATACATTATACCTCTATATATTTATAAACTACACAAACACAAATATATACAAGCACTTGTTATTACATGTAAATCCGTATTTTAACTTCACAGGGGTTTATAAAACATAAAAAAATACAAAAATTTCTAAGAGGACAATTTACAAACAGTTTTAGACAAATAACTACACATACAACTACACATGCAACAACTACACATTTCAATTTCACATGCATACATATAACTACACAAATATATACATGCAGCCCAAACAAATATAAATAGATATGTAAAGAAGAATATACCTAACAAAGCAAGCTCCAAAATCCCAAAAAACTAACTCCGAAGCCCAAAATCCAACTTAACTCCAAGCTCCGAGCTTTAAGCTTTAACAAACCCTTAGCTCCAAGATTTAAGCTCCAACAAACTCTACTCCTCGCCTTAAACTTTAATGAACACACTTCACGCCTTAATCTTCGAATCTGTCACAAAAATTGAAATAAATGAGAAAAAAGAACATTTAAAAGAAAGACAGTAAGAAAGTAAGAGATGAGTTGAAGAAATTGAGAGCTTTAATTGAAGATTGAAGGTCTAATCAAAAATTGAATACATTTGAGAGTTCTAGGTTTAGCTATGAGCAGTCGAGAGAAAGGGGGAATGAGGTGAGTGTTTTGTCTGAAAATGCAAAACCTGTTTTGTTTTGTAATTTTTTGTTTTTGTTTTGATTTTGATTTATTTTTAATTTTATGTTATAATCTTATTAAAGTGAATGAGTGATAGGCGGGAGGGGGAAATATACTAGGGGGGAAGGAAAATATTTGTCTAAGGGCGGGGAGCAAAAGGGAGAAGCAGCGGGCTCTAATTTTTTAAAATTGAGCTTAGACATCGGTTTATATGTCAACTGATGTTAAAAGTGAATTGGACATTGGTTTATATGTTAACTGATGTAACGTAGTTTTTAAAAGAACAACTTAGACATCGCTATACTGAAAAGTTGATGTAAACATACCAAAAAGACATCAGTTATTTTTTATGTGATGTAAAAAATGCTTTTAACATCAGTGACTTTTCTGACTGATGTCTAATGTGCGATGTCTAATGCTGATTTTCTAGTAGTGTATATCTCTTCTTAAAATATATCAATTAGATATTATCTTTTGTAGTCCTTTAGTTGTCCAACTCCTAAAGCATATCTTCCTTTGTCTAATCCAGATCCTCTCCTAGAAATCAACCACACTTTACTTCTGAAGCATATCCTTCCTTAAGTTCTAATATCACAAGTTCTGATATCTTCCTATCTCTAGTAAATCCTGATTTCCAGTAAGTCTTGATAAGTCCTGATATTAAGTTCTGAAACTAAACAAATCAGATTAGACATGACATCACAAATATATCTAACAAAGTATATCTGTACAAATTTTCTATCAACGATAGGCGATTTTCCTAACCATTACAAATAAAAGGCAAGCCGATAGACGTATCTTCCATGGTGTGGATAGTCCTCCCATTTTACTTGTCAATTTTAAAGCTCTAAGTCATGCCTCTGTTCGTCCTTTCTCGTGAAATATCTTGGGAAATAATCTGGTTGTGAGATTAATTCTTGGGTCCTTGCGTGGTGCGATATCACGGCGTCTCTCTATCACCAATTATCTCTTTCGCGTTCATAACTATTTTATAGAGCGGAGATCTATCATTTGCATAATAAAATAAGCGGTCCTATTTAAGCCATTACTCAAAATCTTAAAATAGCACGACGAATTACTTGGTTCTTGATAATCTTCCTCCATAATTTATTATAATAAACTCTTACTCCCATTTGGGTCAATTACAAGTCGCAATCGCTAAAAATTTTAATCCTCGCCTTTCTGTTTTCATTTTCAACCATCTCGAGTACTTACTTACCTATTCAATGACATCCCTTTTCATATTCGGTCATGACTAGTATCCTCTTAAGTTTCTAGTTGTCTTTAATCCTTCCCGTTACATAATAAAGGGTTCGCTTCACATTGTCTTAACTTCAAAATTCATTCATTCGATCCTTCTCATCAGTTGTTCTGAAATTTTTCATCCTCAATATATCTTTTCCTACTTAAAGTGTCTGCCACCACATTGGCCTTTCCTTGATGATAATAGATTTCTCAATCATAGCCCTTGATCAATTTGACTATATCCTCTATCTCGTGTTCAGTGTAAGAAAAAAAATCCAAAATTTCCTCATAAATTAAACTCTTTGTCCCTTTCAGTGCGAACCTTATTGCAATTATTCTAGATCATTATTAGAACACCTTATGTCGCGGTCCTTAAGACGTATAGTCATATCATTATACTTCACACAAAATCCTCTTTTTATCGTCAGGTATTGCTAACACGGGGTTGTTACTAATCTTACATTCCCTTTTTCAAAATCCTATTCCTCGAATTCATCCATACTTGGTCTTTCCAGAATTCATTAGTACCTATCAAAAATGTTCCATAGAGGCGTATCTCACTAATCACGTTGGTATCTCTATTATCATTCTTCTATAACCATGTTAAAGATCCTTATGATAATAACTAAATATGGTATTTCCTTTTTAAAACAACATACTCATTACGATGCTCCGATTGCACCATCATAGCACTAAATTTTCAGTCTCATATTACAATAATCGGTTCTCAACTATACCTCTATTTGTTCGGAAGGCAATCAGCCTTGGAAGAATGATTTTCACAATATCAATGTAATTTAGACAATCTGAACAAGATTTCAAAATCTAATATCTGAAGAAATAATGAGCTCTGTGTTATTCCTAGAGGACTAACAATGAGATTTACAGAAGGGGGGTTGAATGTAAATCTCAAAACTTTTTCAGGTTTTGAGAAGTTTATTAAAGCAGTGTGTTCTAGATGAACAAGTGTATGAATTGCTTTGAGCTAATGCAGACAGATATATATTCAAACACAAAATGTAAAGAACACAACAAACTTTAAAAACTTTTCTGGTGGATTTGTTGTTCCACCAGAGATGGTATATTAGAAAATCTGTGTTCAACAATGTTGATCACAGCTGCATCCTAGTACAAACTAGATGAATTTTCTCTCAAGATATTTCTTAACAGCTCTGGAAAATCTCTCTCTAATTACTAGCTTCTTCTTGGTTTATATATTACCAAGTGTACAAGTGAAAAACAATATAAAATTACAATAGTAAAATAAGTTCTTCACTTGCTTCTTTTCCTGTTCACTCCAGTACTTTGTTGACTATTGCATCTTTGTACTAAAGAAGAACGGCTGCTTTTTCTGTTGATCCTGAAATTCGGCTGCCACATCTCAGTTTTCTCTGTCAACCCATGTGCCTCTGTCTGTAGGTACAACTACCACTTATCAACGGCTAATTAGCAGAACATCCGTTGAAGCTTTCATCCGTTAATGACTTCATCCGTTGAAGGATGTTATCCGTTGAAGCTTTCATCCGTTGATGCATTTATCCGTTGATGCTCTCATCCGTTGAAGGATGTTATCCGTTGAAGCTTTAGAGACATCCGTTGAAGCTTAGCTTCTCATCCGTTGAAGGTCTTTAAGTCATCCGTTGATACCACTTCATTTATACAAAATTACAAGGCATGAAATATTTACAATTGGCCTTCCTATCTGCATATCATCTAGTAGTCAACATGACTTATAGTTTCTCTCAACTTCTAAGAATTACATTTTAAATACAGAGACTGAAATATGCTACAATACTAGACTTATTTCTAAGTAAAGCTACACCATCAACGGATAGCCAAAGTGGTCTTATCCGTTGAGGCTACTGACACTAAATTTCTACTTAAGTATTTTGTTAAACATATCATCAAACTAATGCACATATATTCCTAACAATCTCCCCCTATTTATGTCTATAAGAATTGTAGGCATAAATTCAGGGTTAACTTGATGATAACAAAACACTTAACAAATATTTGAATTGAAACTAAGTAGAAATATAAAAGTGCTGCAAAAGTGTATGTACTAGGAGGTAATTGAAGATTTACAGTATTTCCAAGGGTGCTCCTCTAGCCTGAGCAAATCATTATTTTCTTCTTTGTTCCCTGGTTTTCTTTCCTAGCCCTTTGTCATTTTCCTCAAATTGGAGTTGGAGTTGTCTGAAGAATTCAGCTTCATCTTCATCACTGATATCCAACTTAGATTGCATTTCTTTGAGAGTTTCATTGCTGGCAATCTTGAGTTGGTCTTCAAGTCTGAAAAATCTTCTGACTCCTTTGTCATCTCTAAATTCCATCAACCAATGAGGTGATTTGTGAATTTTAGTTCCCCTTTCTTGTATGAGTAAGGTTCTGGGCAAAGCATTTGGTTCCCTCCAAGTCTTCCTTATGTTGGCAATCTTGTTGAGAATTTCAGTCTTGGCTGTTCTGGTAAAGCCAGAATCCTTTTTGATGGCTGAAAAGACTCTGATCAAGGTAGAGTAGCCTTCATTTAGAATCCTGTAGAGAGGCCATGTTCTTTCCCCAGCTCCCTTATATCTGAAAACCAATCTCTCTGGTAGCTGTCTGTAGGCAGCTATTCCCCTTACTTCCTCCAGCTCATCCAGATAGAGATTAATGTCTGAAGCTTCTTTTATGTCACAGATGTGAACATAATCATCTTTAGAAATGGGTGGCTTAGGGTTAGGTTTTTGTTTTTGAGTGAATTTCTTAGAGGTTAGGGGAGGTGTAGATTTAGATTTTCTTTTCTGTTTCTTTGGTAGTGGTAGAGTGATTAAAAAGGTAGGCAATGTGATGTTGTCCCAATCAATAGGTTCCTCTTTTGGAATGATTGGTTCACCATGGATATTTATAGAGGGATCAGCAACAAAAGGTTTAGGTATGGAAGGTAGTGGTTTAGATATAGATTTGGTATCTTCAGGGTTATCTTCACTCCTTCTGTGTGCCTTGGCCTTTCTTCTGTTTCCCTTCTGCCATTCCTCTCTTTCTTCCATATTTTCACCAAATATGCTCCCAAGAACCTCATCTAAGTTAGCAATCTTTTCTTCACCCCTGACTTCAATTCCTTTCATTTCTTCAACTTGGCTTGACTTTAGCTGTTTTTCAAGCTTTGCTTGTGCTCTTTTGTCAGCCTTGAGTTTTACAGCTTCTTTCTTCAACCTTCTGGTTTCTTCCCTTTTGGCCTTTAGAAATTTGGGATGTCCTTGCATCACACAGATACTCTTTCCCTCTCTATAGATAAAGGCCATGTCCATTCTCTCACCCTTGTCCTTGGTCTCCTTCTTCTTTATGATGCTTGCACTTAGAACTTTGTCTCCATCAGGTTTTGGAAGAGGAAAGTCTACTTCCTGCATCTGAGCAAAGTCTAGGGGATTCTTTGTGGAGTCCATACTGGATCTAGTGTTAGGCTTTAGAACCATAGGTTTTAAATTCTTGAAAGAAGTCTCTCCAACCTTATTTCTCCCTACTGGCTTGAGCTCCATGTTGATTGGTTCAATCTTTGTGCTAAATTTCACAGATGTTGATTTATTTTGTGTAGAACCAAACACCAATTGCAACCTTTCATCAATTCTCCTCCATTGTTCTTTCATTTGTATTTCAGCTGCTGCTAGCTGAATCAAATCAATTCCATCAGGTTTTCCCTTGATTTGAATGATTGGAGAGGTAGTGATGGCAGGAACTAGCACTTTAGATATCTGAATCTTTGTAGAGGGCTCTCCTTCCCCTTCCCTTTTATTCTCCCCCTTTTTGTTATCATCAAGGAGAGGGGTCAAGCCTTGTGCTTTTGCCAGCTGCATTAGGAGATTGGTTTGAGATTGTTGGTTGAGAAGAAGGGTGGCCACAGAATCTTCAATTCCTTGAACTCTGTCTTCCAACTTGGCCAGCCTTTGTTCAGTAACTGATTCCTTTTTCAATCTCGAAACCAAGTCCTGCAAAGTACCATAGGGCATGACTGAATCCAATTTTTTTGAAGTGAAGGATTTCAAGTCAGCAATATCTTTCCTGAGATCATCTAGACTCATATCTTGCTTTACTTTCTGCAACTTCATGAGATGCAGTGAGTCCAGGTGAGCTTGGAGGATAGCCTTGATATTTGCATTTGAAGTGTTCTGAATGGCCTGTTGAATAGTGATGATTTGTTTGACCAAGTGGACATTGAATTCACCTGTTCTATGCTCCTTAGTCAAGGCCCATTCAGGTAGATTAGGAATGGAATTAGGGTCTTCATCTCCCCCTATGTTCATGCTTCCATCAGAAGAAATAGAGTCATCATCATCAGAATTTACTCCAAATTCCTCAGATGGCTCATCAGCTGTAGAAGGCATCCTGTTAATAGCAGCTTTATCCCTTTGAAGAGATTCTGTTGAGTGCACTAGATGTAGTGTCCTCTCTGCCTCCTCATTGCCCTGAGCAGCCAACAGTTGATAGGCTGTCACAGGATGAGTAAAAGTGTCAGCATCCAAGGAAATGTTATCAATTACAGCTTTGTAATGTTGCTGAAATTGTCTTTCCTTTTCAGCATCATCCACAATCATTGACTCATGAACAATGGCTGGTTCCACCCTTGTATCAACTGTACCTGCTTTTCTCTCTTTTTCTCTATGTTCTTGCATCAGGGGCTCCCCCTGGCTCACACATCTCACTCCCTCACCTTCACCTTCTAAGGTGGTACTCCACTCACTGACTTTTGCCATGCTGGAAGAAATAGCATGCATTTTTGTGCTCTCAATCTCTCCTTTTGCCTGGGAGCAACCCAGCCTCTCACTCAAATTTTCACTCCCTGCCCTCAATCCTAAAAGTGATTGCACAGTATTCATGTCTTCTACACTTGGAATCATTTCAGTTATTTGTGTAGAGACTATCAACGGATGTGGAATATCCGTTGAAGTTGAAACTGTTGTTATCAACGGATAACTGCTGTTAAGCTTATCCGTTGAAGAGCAACCACTTGTCAACGGATGAGTGATATCCGTTGAAGAAGGAAAAGAAGATGAAATTGAAAGTGATATAATTGTTGAATCTGTATAGATTGATTTGATATGTGTTGATACAGATCCTTCAATTATATCTGAAAGAATTTGCGGGTGATCCAACAAATCATCTAAAAGATGATGATCACCTGTATTTGAGTGGGGCTCCTCCCTGAGTTGTAAAGAGGGAGAATCAGGAATTGATGGAAATAACATATCCACATCCAGAGATGGTGAAGAAGTATTTGGTGATTGATGTGTAGTTATTGTGAGAGAATAGGGCTGTGACTCCACATTTATTGGAGTCACATCAAACTGAGTTTGAGAAGGCACAGAGACAGATGGATGTATCTGTGCAGTGTGTGCACCCTGTGTAGAAGATTGGGTTCTAGCCTTCTTCCTTCTAATAAAAGCTTTTGTAGGTGAGTGTTTGGCTTTAGTGTCCCTCCCTCTTTTGTTCTGTGTTCCTGGTTGGGAACTCTTTTCAATAGTAACATCCTTTTGGGAGGATGCTACTAGGGATGTGCTAGAAACCTTTTCAACCACCACAGCTTTTTGAGAAACTGGGGCTTGGCTAGCTTGGGAAGCACTCAACTCTCCTTCCTTATCCTGGGGGTTTCTTTGATGTTCACCCCTCCCCTCACCACTCACACCCTGTTCACTTCCCTCAGGGTTAATGGTTGTTGTTACAACTGTTGTCTTTTGAGAAACAACAGAGGTGGTTTTCTTTGTCTTGGATTTTGAAAGTTTAGATTTGGTGACCTTGGTAGAAATCTGTTGGGGCATTGACACAGATTTCATGGCCACACTAGAAGATAAAGAAATAGAGGGGTTGGAAGAAGTAGGAGTTGTAGAAGCAATTACCTCACCTACCTGGGGTGCATTCATGATTGGTAAATATACCAATTGCACACTGCTGTTTAGATCCATTCTCTTCAAGTCTGCAAGAACTCTTTTCTCTTGTGCCCAGCACTTGAGTTTATTATTCTCATTGATTATGACTAAACCTTCAGCAACATGGTTAGCCAATAACATAAAGAATCTAGCATAATAGATGTTATTAGGTCTATTAGCTTTGTTACCTAATCTAGTACCTAATTCTAGCATCACATAGTTGCTAAAGTTAAAGTACCTATCAGAAACAAGCATATAGAACATATTAACAAGAGATGAAGTTATGGCATCAAAATTACTAATTTTCCCAGAGAAAACCTTTATGAAGGCATCCCCAAGAAAACTCCATTCTTTCCTAAGGCCTTTTCGTCTAATACCCCCTAAATTAGCAGAGTTAAGAGAGTAACCTATGGAATCTAACATGCTGGATACATCACTATCAGTGTGTGGTGTCATGGCATTGTTCTCAGGTAATTTAAAACATGCTTGTAAGTCATCACAGTTAATACAGTGATTTTTACCTTTGAGAGTGAAGGAGATAGTCATATCCATGGAGTTGAACTCAGCAGTTGTCCAAATCTCCTCAACTACTTCACAGAAAATCGTTGGGGCTTCCAGCATTGCATAGCTAAGTTTACAGTTTTTGATGAAGTCCATCATTTTGTGATAATCTGAGTGGGCTTCATTCTTTTCTACCAGAGCTATGAAATTGTTCTTCTCGTAGATGAACCCAGATTGAGACATAATCTTCACGACTGGTGCCATTGTTGTGAGTAGAAATTGCAGAGAATAACTTGAAGGTTTTGCAGAGAGAAAATGGTAAATGCTTGAAATTCTAAGAAAGCGTAAAGTAATAATGAACAATCAGAAGGGCTTATATGCTTTCAAAGAAAAAGAAATAAATAAAGGATTAATCAATAAGTAGGTGTTAGTGAATTTCAGCCGTTTAAGAATAAACTGTAAGTATTCTAATAACTACCTTTAAAACCAATACATACAGATGTATGTATGGTATCAACGGTTAAGAAAATAGAATCAACGGCTGTGAAACACCTCAAACGTCTGATGTGACATTTCAACGGATAATGTAAATTGTCATCCGTTGAAAGGTACTTCAGCTTTATCCGTTGACGGATAAAAGTTCCAGAGATATACTTGTCTTTCAACGGATAATGAATATCCGTTGATAGAGCAATTTTGACTTTCAACGGATAGGGAACATCCGTTGATGGAATAAACTTTGTTAAAAGTCAAATTTGTTCTAGCAACTAATATATTTCAGGCTTCTCATCAAATTGCAAAGAAGACATGAATTTTAAGAGTAATTAAGCATACCTAGCTCACTTACCAATTTTGTGAATGTTGATTCATCAAGTGGCTTGGTAAATATGTCAGCAATTTGTTGTTCACTTGGAACAAAATGTAGTTCCACTGTACCATTCATGACATGCTCCCTAATGAAGTGGTACTTGATATCAATGTGCTTGGTCCTTGAGTGCTGTACAGGATTCTCTGTTATGGCTATGGCACTTGTGTTGTCACAAAAGATAGGTATTCTATCAACATGAAGTCCATAATCAAGGAGTTGATTCCTCATCCATAACATTTGAGAACAGCAACTTCCAGCAGCAATGTATTCAGCCTCAGCTGTAGAAGTAGAGACTGAATTTTGCTTTTTGCTAAACCATGATACAAGCTTGTTTCCCAGGAATTGGCAGGAGCCTGTTGTACTTTTCCTGTCTATTTTGCAACCTGCATAGTCTGCATCTGAATAACCAATTAGATCAAAGCCAGATTCTCTAGGATACCAAATTCCTAAATTTGGTGTACCCTTGAGATATCTGAAAATTCTCTTGATAGCAATTAAGTGAGACTCCCTAGGATCAGCTTGAAATCTAGCACACAGACATGTAGCAAACATTATATCTGGTCTGCTAGCAGTTAAATATAAAAGTGAACCAACCATGCCTCTATAACTTGTAATGTCCACAGACCTTTCAGTCTTATTTAATTCAAGTTTGGTGGCAGTGGCCATGGGAGTTTTTGCAGATGAGCATTCCATTAAGTCAAACTTCTTTAAAAGATCATAAATATATTTAGTTTGACTAATGAAAATTCCATCACTAACTTGTTTAACTTGTAAACCAAGAAAATAGGTTAGTTCTCCCATTAGGCTCATTTCATATTTACTTTGCATTAGCTTAGCAAACTTTTTGCAAAGTTTATCATCTATAGAGCCAAATATTATGTCATCTACATAAATTTGAACAAGTATACTAGAGCCATTAACATCCCTAAAGAAGAGAGTTTTATCAACAGTACCTCTAGTGAAGTGATTCTCCAAAAGAAATTTTGATAAGGTTTCATACCAGGCTCTAGGTGCTTGCTTCAGTCCATAGAGTGCTTTCAACAGATAATACACATAGTCTGGAAAATTTGGATCTTCAAATCCTGGAGGTTGACTTACATAGACTTCTTCCTCTAATTTCCCATTTAGAAATGCACTCTTGACATCCATTTGATAGACTTTGAAATTGGCATGGGCTGCATGGGCTAGAAATATTCTGATGGCTTCAAGTCTTGCAACAGGAGCATATGTTTCATCAAAATCTATTCCCTCTTGCTGAGAATAGCCTTTAGCAACCAGTCTGGCTTTATTCTTTATGATAATGCCATTTTCATCCATCTTGTTTCTGAATACCCACTTTGTGTCAATAGGACTCTTGTTCTTTGGTTTGGGTACCAGCTTCCAAACTTGGTTTCTCTCAAATTGGTTTAGCTCTTCCTGCATAGCTAATATCCAATCTGGATCCAATAGAGCTTCTTCCACTTTCTTAGGTTCCTCCTGAGATAGAAAACTACTGTACAGACATTCATCTTGAGTAGCTCTTCTTGTTTGCACTTTAGATGATGCATCACCAATGATCAGTTCAAAGGGATGATTCTTGGTCCATTTCCTTTGTGATGGAAGATGTGCTCTAAATGAGGTGGCCTCAGTATTGTCATGATGTGAGACAGAGTGTTGACTAGTTGAAACTCCCCCTGAGTTGTTGGTCCTTTGCAGGGAACTTGGAGTTCTATCAACTGATGATGTAAATCGATTATCTGTTGATGAACTATGATCAACGGATGCTTCATTTTGTACTTCAACGGATGGTGCACTATGTCTTTCAACGGATACTGCATTGCTTCTATCAATGGATGCAGTATTTTGTGCATTATCCAGGGGCATGTTTTGAATCCCTTTTGAAGTGTCATCTCCATCAGTCTCCTCTTCACTATCATCACAATATATCTCAATATTGTCAAATTTGAGTCTCTCATTATGTCTCTCATCTGTTAGTCCATCAATCTTTTTATCATCAAACACAACATGCACAGATTCCATAACAATGTTGGTTCTTAGATTGTAGACCCTATAAGATTTTCCAGCTGAATAACCAACAAATATTCCTTCATCAGCCTTTGCATCAAACTTCCCTTTATGGTCAGATTGATTCCTCAGTATAAAGCATTTACATCCAAAGACATGAAGAAAGTTTAGAGTTGGTTTTCTTCTCTTGAACAACTGATAGGGAGTCATGCCTTTAGCTTGATTGATCAAAGAAATATTCTGAGTGAAGCAGGCACAATTAACAGCTTCAGCCCAGAAATATGTTGGTAACTTTGATTCTTCAAGCATTGTTCTGGCAGCTTCAATTAAAGATCTGTTCTTTCTTTCAACAACCCCATTTTGCTGAGGTGTTCTTGGAGCTGAGAACTCATGCATGATTCCATTTTCTTCACAGAACAGCCTTAATGTCAAATTCTTGAACTCAGTTCCATTGTCACTCCTGATATTTCTAACCTTCAAGTCAGGATGATTGTTGACTTGCCTGATGTGATTGATAATGATTTCACTTGCTTCATCCTTTGATCCAAGAAAACAGACCCATGAGAACTTAGAGAAATCATCTACAATCACTAAGCAATATCTTTTTCTTGCTATTGACAATACATTGACTGGTCCAAACAAATCCATATGTAGCAGCTGTAATGGTTCATCAATTGTTGTTTCAAGCTTCTTCTGAAATGATGCTTTCCTTTGTTTGCATTTCTGACAAGCATCACACAGACCATCCCTTGAGAATTCAACAAAAGGAATTCCTCTTACTAAGTCCTTTTTGACTAGATCATTCATTGTTTTGAAATTCAAATGGGATAGCTTCTTGTGCCATAGCCAACTCTCAACTGAACTTGCTTTGCTGAAGAGACAAGTAATAGATTCTGCATCTGTAGAGTTGAAGTCAGCTAAGTACACATTTCCTTTTCTAACTCCAGTTAGAACCACTTTGTTGTCTTCCTTACTAGTGACAACACAGGCTTCAGAATTGAAGGAAACTGTATTCCCTCTATCACATAGTTGACTGATACTCAGTAAGTTGTGCTTGAGACCATCAACTAATGCAACTTCTTCAATGATGACATTCCTTGTTGAAATCAAGCCATATCCCATAGTAAACCCTTTGCTGTCATCTCCAAAGGTTATGCTGGGGCCAGCTCTCTCTTTAAACTCTGTGAGCAGGGAGAAATCTCCAGTCATGTGTCTTGAACAGCCACTGTCCAAGTACCATAGATTTCTTCTATTTTCCTGCACACCACAAAATCAATCAATTTGATTTTGGTACCCAAGTTTCCTTGGGTCCATTCTTGTTAGCCTTTCTCCTAGACTTCATTCCTCCTGCATCTTTAGACTTAGGTGAGTTTGAGTCAACCTTGGTCTTAGATGTGGTTGGTTGAGGTGTAGGGTTAGTCACAACATTATCCATCACATTTATAGAATTATTAGGCATGGATTGTGCATACATGTTATTCCACATTGGCATATTGTATGGCATTTGAGGCATACTGAATGCAGCAAGATAAGGATTGTTAAAATATGGCATGTTTGCAAAATGTGCATAAGGATTTTGTTGAGACATAACAGGCATAGCATGTAGAGGTGATACAGACATGTTAGGCATGGAAGAGGGTACAGTTATGGGAGATTTCTTAATAGATTTACAGTTAGCAGATAGATGATTAACACTACTACAATGCACACAGCTTTTTCTAGGAGCATACTTGTCAGGTGTGTAATTGTTATGTTTGTTAACTCCTACCTTCCCATTTCTGTTGGATTTCCTTTTGGATTCCTTTTTATCCTCAACCATCTTGAGCCTATTGTTTAACTGTTCTAAGGTCATGTGCCCTACATTCACCTTTCTGACATCTTTGGATGTGCTTGCTCCTTCTTTGACAAAGTTCTTTGAAGTTGAACCAAACTTTTTGTTGAGTTTCTTTAGATTTTCTCTTTTAGAAACATCTGCCTGTTTTAATTGAGGAACCTTCAACGGATGTTCCTTTTCTTCCTTCAACGGATAACTTTCATCATCCGTTGATTCCACATCCGTTGACAGTCCATCAATTAATTCCAGTTTCTTTTTATTTTTATCCCAGGCAGTTTTACAGAATGATTCAATTCCTTGGACTTTGGCAATTTGAGCACTTACATCCCTAGATGTTTTCCAGGCTTTAATCACCTCTTGCTCTTTCTCTAATTGATTGGAAAGTATTTCTACTTTCTTAACAGATTCAGCTAGTTCATTTTCAACAGATATACAATGCAATTTGGTTTTCTCTAGGTCAATCAACTTATTTTCTAACACAGTATTTCTATTACTTAAAAACAGATTGTTCTCTTTGATCCTACTATTTTCTTTAGCAAGAGATTTAAGAGACACACGCAAATGATACAATTCAGTAGACATGTCATTGAAAGCATCATTGCACTCTTCTTTAGTAAGCTGTGTTAAATCAGTAGTGATTACCTGATTGCTTGATGAACTAACTTCGTTTTCTTCAGAATCAGCCATGAGAGCAAGGTTGACATAATCCACATCTTCATCCTCTTCATCTCCATCAGCTGCCCAGTCCTTTTCTTGAGTAATGAAAGCCCTTTCCTTCTGTTTGAGTAGATCAAAATATTTCTTTTTGTAATCTACTTGTTCAAATTTCTTCTTTTCAGAGGTTGGCTTTCTGCACTCACTTGCAAAGTGTCCACTTATACCACAGTTAAAACACTTGAACTTGGATTTGTCCACCATGTTCTTATAGGGTTTAGTGGCTCTAGTGTTTTTCCTGAACTTCATCTTTGCAAATCTCCTGGACAGAAATGCAAGATGCTCATCAATACCATCAGAGTCATCTTGACTGGAGTTGTCTTCATTTTCAGCAACTTGCTCTTTACCCTTGTCTGATTCTGGATTTCTTACACCATCTTTGGAGCTTGATGTAGATCTCACAGTTTCTTTTCTGCATTCTTTCTCATTTTCAGCTACCAATGCAACTGAACCTCCTTTCTTTCTCCCCCTCTCCAATACCTCATCCTGTTCCAACTCTAGTTCATAAGTCTTCAAGATTCCATATAATCTTTCAAGAGTAAAGTCCTTATAATCCTGAGAGTTTCTTAAGGAAACAGTCATGGGTTTCCATTCCTTTGGTAAGGATCTCAAAAATTTAAGATTTGAATCCTTCACCTGGTACACTCTACCATACAGCTTCAGTCCATTCAACAGCTTTTGGAATCTATTAAATGTGTCATTTAAAGATTCATTCTCTTCAAAATGAAAGTACTCATACTGTTGAATGAGAAGCTGCATTTTGTTCTCTTTTACTTGTTCTGTACCTTCACACAGCAACTGAACTGTGTCCCAAACCTCTTTGGCAGTTGAACAATTTATCACATTATCAAACATATCCTTGTCAAGACCATTAAACAAAATGTTCATAGCCTTCTTATCCTTGTGGACTTCTTCTGTGTCTTCCATTGTCCATTCTGCTCTAGGTTTTGGAATGGATTGACCAACAGCAATTGTGGCCGTAGCAACTGTGGCTACTTTGTGGGGAATGTGAGGACCATTCTCAATGCAGTTTACATAACCTTCATCTTGGGAGAGTAGATGAAGGTGCATTTTCACCTTCCAGTGGTGATAACTGTCTTTGTCAAGAACTGGGATCTTTACTCCAATATCCTTCTTACTCATCTTTGTTAGATTCCAAGATCTTTAAACTCTTTGTGTGTCAAGAGCTTGCTCTGATACCAATTGTTATTCCTAGAGGACTAACAATGAGATTTACAGAAGGGGGGTTGAATGTAAATCTCAAAACTTTTTCAGGTTTTGAGAAGTTTATTAAAGCAGTGTGTTCTAGATGAACAAGTGTATGAATTGCTTTGAGCTAATGCAGACAGATATATATTCAAACACAAAATGTAAAGAACACAACAAACTTTAAAAACTTTTCTGGTGGATTTGTTGTTCCACCAGAGATGGTATATTAGAAAATCTGTGTTCAACAATGTTGATCACAGCTGCATCCTAGTACAAACTAGATGAATTTTCTCTCAAGATATTTCTTAACAGCTCTGGAAAATCTCTCTCTAATTACTAGCTTCTTCTTGGTTTATATATTACCAAGTGTACAAGTGAAAAACAATATAAAATTACAATAGTAAAATAAGTTCTTCACTTGCTTCTTTTCCTGTTCACTCCAGTACTTTGTTGACTATTGCATCTTTGTACTAAAGAAGAACGGCTGCTTTTTCTGTTGATCCTGAAATTCGGCTGCCACATCTCAGTTTTCTCTGTCAACCCATGTGCCTCTGTCTGTAGGTACAACTACCACTTATCAACGGCTAATTAGCAGAACATCCGTTGAAGCTTTCATCCGTTAATGACTTCATCCGTTGAAGGATGTTATCCGTTGAAGCTTTCATCCGTTGATGCATTTATCCGTTGATGCTCTCATCCGTTGAAGGATGTTATCCGTTGAAGCTTTAGAGACATCCGTTGAAGCTTAGCTTCTCATCCGTTGAAGGTCTTTAAGTCATCCGTTGATACCACTTCATTTATACAAAATTACAAGGCATGAAATATTTACAATTGGCCTTCCTATCTGCATATCATCTAGTAGTCAACATGACTTATAGTTTCTCTCAACTTCTAAGAATTACATTTTAAATACAGAGACTGAAATATGCTACAATACTAGACTTATTTCTAAGTAAAGCTACACCATCAACGGATAGCCAAAGTGGTCTTATCCGTTGAGGCTACTGACACTAAATTTCTACTTAAGTATTTTGTTAAACATATCATCAAACTAATGCACATATATTCCTAACACTCTGAATAAAAGATTCGCAACACTCAAAATATTTATAACTTAGAAGAAAGAATATAACAAGAATTATCTTCCATGTCCTTAAAATTTTAAATTATGATATTATAGAGAATATCCCTAGAAAGCAATGATTGCTGAATAATAACATCATACCAATGATACTTGTAAGATTTCCCCATTGAAAGAATACTTTTCTTTTCGAATAAAGAAGGAAATTTGAAATAACATCCTCAACCAAAGGTTAACCATTGAGGTTTCAAAGAAATGCTATTTTGAAAGAAGGAATTTTATTCAATGATTAACAAATAAGAAAGTATATTGTTCTTCAATTACTTTATGATTTTAATTTGATATTCGTTATATAAATGAAAGAATATAATATCTCATGAACTAAATATGTCATAAAACTGAATATGAATTCTCGTTTAAGTGGGCGACCTAGTTAGGTCTCAATTAAATCATTCTTTGAAAATTTCATCAACAATTAATCTTGCATATATAATGCATCGTGTACAATAAAAAAATTTGATTGGAAGTGGAACTAGAAAAATAACAACTAGTCCATATTAAACAATATTATCAACCGTCTAAGAAAATGGCCGGCTCAACTGGTTTGGCCCATGGCAACTAGCTAGGACAATTAGCTAGGCTTCCGTCATATTAATTAAAATTTCGACTAGTTAGGATAATTAACTAATCATTTATGAGAACATATGCAACTAAGCATATTGCATTTTGTTTGTAAAAAAAATCTCAACATCGTAACCACTGAAGAAATTTGTGGCTATCCGGATGATGATTTTGAAATAAAGAGTTTTCAAATTTGGGCCGAGAAAGACAACTATAACTCTGAATCGAGTGGTCTTGGCATCAGAATGATCGATAGCCTCTCATCAAATATTTCTTGCCAATAAAATGGTACACTCAGAGGTGCCCTTGTTCACACACTTCATCATATTCTCAAATAGAATTGAATTCGGAATACCAATATCAAATTGATACCCTTACTATGATTTCAAAGTTCAATATACAAGTTCATCCCGAATAGAAGAAAAGGATTCTCAAGGAATCAATGGATATTAGATCATCAATGTTTTTAAAAATTTGTTAAATATTTACAATCTCGACTGGGAAGAGTAAGTATGAAAGAAGAATCAAATGAATATACTCATTATGAATATTCATCAATGAATTGAGGAAAATTTATTAAAAAATCCTTGGATAATTGAAATAAAGTGTAAATAGCTCTGAGCCGAACAAGAAGTTCATAATCTATGAATGAAAGTTCATGGATTAACTAAAAAAATTGAACAAGTCCTGATGCGGAGAAAGACTATTCAACTTGTTAGTCACATGAGAAGTTCAAAGTAGGAAACTAAAAGGATTGCCTGATATGACTTATCAATGTAATGCAAATGATAAACAGTTTGGAGGGAGTAGTGACGGTGAGTAGATGCAAAAATAATTCACCGATTATCCTAACCCTCGTTATTATCCGTCTGAGGATGATCCCATCTCTTCATTTTCGCAATTCCATGTTTCAACTAGTGTCTCCCTCAATCATCTTTTTAAAATCGCTTACTAACTTGACTTTCGCACGTCTATCTATCACTCTGGTGTTTTACCTCGAAGACCTTAATCAGAAATATTCTAAAAGCATCTGTTAAGCCGATAGGGGCCTGCTACACGCATCCGTTACTAATCACAAGTGGCCAGTTCCTCTTGGGAACAGATCAAAGAGATCTCTCAGGGATCTCAATGCATTCCATAAGTTCGATGGCATGTGTGTGAATTTGAACATACGTTACCGAATATATTAGAGGTCTACGGGTATATATACGTAGTCTCTGACATCATATCTACCGAAGAATTCCGCTCTAGACTAACTGGTCTATCCTTTTTAAAAGGTTCTAAGATCGAACCATCGCTCGTTGTAATCTTACACCATTTAATTGTAGCCATACCATTGATTCTCGATGCACTTGATTTTTGAGCTAAACCATCATAACCTTACATGTTAAGCGCACTAATAATATCATGTAGTGTACTTATTTTATAATGACATTCGTATATTATATTCAAATCCTTCTTAATGGAAATAAAAATTCTCAAAGGTATATCGAACACTATCTCTGCTGAATTTGTTAGTATTACGATATTCAAATCCTTTTTGGTAAAATGACACCTTCAACTAGTTTGGGTCAATAACCTCAACTGTATACTAATAATTAGACTTCATAGTTCTCGTATGTGATGCCCCTTCATGGGCAACCTATAAAGAACTACGAGTAACAATGCTCGTGTTATTAAAATTAACATATGGTGTTGGTAATATCGTCTTTACCCAAAATGCCCTGGAGACTTAGCTCCGAGTTCTACAACCACATACTTGCCAAATCGTATATGATTATAACTTTTCTTCTCATCATTCTGATAATGTCCAATGGTCCTATTAGTCATGCTTTAATACCTCAGATATACATTTATCCTAACCTACACATTGGGGCTACATCCGGTAGTCCAATGATGAACTCTATATGAGCTCTTACGCAATCTCGCATCTACACAGATTCCTAACACTCGTGTCTCTAAGTACTATAACTTATTGCTCTGATACCATTTCTGTAACGCCCCTAAATTCGGGGTCAGGAATCTGGGTCGTCACGCCATCCTTAACTCATGTGTAACCTTTGTTGATTCAATAATCCAACAGACCCCAATCTCACGCACACACACAAGTTATAGCCTTAGATATGATGTACAAAATGTTTTCTTCTTTTATTACACTCAAATGTACTTTATAGGA
The DNA here is from genome assembly GCF_009905375.1 of Apium graveolens. Taxonomy (NCBI): domain Eukaryota; kingdom Viridiplantae; phylum Streptophyta; class Magnoliopsida; order Apiales; family Apiaceae; genus Apium; species Apium graveolens. The sequence continues at coordinate 268,585,399 of NC_133648.1, forward strand.
TCTTAAACAATTATTTATAACCTTTACATGAAGTTACAATAATTACTACTAACATCTTATACATATCTGGATACTTCGGTCCACCTGAGACAAAGCTATAAGGGATTCTCCCACAATTTCAAGTGACTAAGTCCCACGCCAGTATACTGGTAATCTGTTATGTTATGACATTTAAAAGAAAGCAAGAGTGAGCAATAACGCTCAGCCATAATAATCAACAGTATGAAAAGACTGTTAAAGAAATTATATTAATCCGTATAAGGATATGTATTTGCTCAAAGTAGTTTTCTTGGTAATACACACCTCTTTTCAAAACAATTCTTTGATTGACTTATTATCCTGCAAATACCTTAATGGTAAACCCATCACCTAGGCTTGGGTTACAGTATTGCATCTCAATTCCAATTGGAAAAATTGGACATTCATCGGAGCCCCCGAGATACGATGATCAGTCGTATAACGGTATACTTTTCTACATGTAAATGGATGACTTCCATACGCCCGGTTGTCACCCTAGCCGCATTCGGGATATATATGCTTCCCATTCATCCCGGGTATGTTTTGCATACTTCGTATGTCCCTCTGTACATATGGTACCTTCTTATACGGAATATTTATATAGCAGTCTCCCCAGTCCACGAAGTACTGGATCTCTACCCCTCCTATGTCCATTTAAGAATCCTATCATATACTTGGAATCATCGAACTATATCGAAATTCCCCAAGCGTTTTGCTTGTTGATAGGCACAGCTCGTCTCATATGTGTATATATATATGTACTTCCAAGAATTTTCGGAGGAAGTACAAAGGATGTGAGTTGACCGTTGTCAACAGATAAATAAATAAGGGGGAGTTTCTTTTGAAACTATGCTCAAATATTTAAAATAAGTCAAGATAAATTCATCGACGATCTGAACGTATTCGTATGATTTTCTGAAATCCATGAGTATTTTTTAATAGGTTTTATGATTTTTAAATCATAATAAATCATTTAATAAATAAATTAATAATAAATAATAATAATTAAATAATTAGACCTCGAATGATTATGTTTTAAAGAAATATTTGAAATAATATTCACCAACTATTTTACGTTTAAATAATTAAAGTAATCTTTAATAATATAATTAATCGAATTTGAAATAATAATTATTGGAGAATAATTCTCCTATTTAAATGAATATCTGAAATAATATTTGTTATTCGAGTAGTTAAATATAGTTAAGGGAATATGATATTTGGAAATCGTTTTAAATAATTTCGAGGTATATAATACTTCACAAGTGGACATCGAGTCCCTTGGAATAAAACAAATGCGGACTTTTAGTCGTCCAAAACGTCTCCGGATGATTCCCGAGTTTATACTTTATAAAAACTGACTGACTCTCGGTCTTACAACTTATACATCATGCTCTACTATAGCGTTAATATTCTTAAATAAAATAACTCCGGAATACTTCCGGGTTTTCATCAAATTATATTGACCGATCCTCGGTCTAAAATATACTCCTCATATATACAACGCTACTCTTTAGCGTTATCGGTTGAAATTCGGTAATATTCATATACCAAAATCATTATCATATCGTATGATATTATATAACATAATTCGTAAAACATCGTAAATATATCATCATGTATATATCGATATTATTTGAAAACAAACACAACACAACAGTTTCAAAAAGATAGGGTTTGAAAACTTGCCTGGAGTCCAAGATACGTTTTCCGACTTCCTCTCGTTCTGGATTTTCTAATCAACAAATACCATAATCATAATCAGTATTCCCAATCCCATCACCAACTTATATTTCTAATAAGTACAATACTTCATAATTTTCAATATCCGACCGACTCGAAATACATATCAATCCTTGGTCGAAACCGACGGTCAAAATGGTCTTTTAGAATTGACTTTACCGAATATTACTATTACGCGACTCGCACTCTAATATTTTTAATAAATCATAAAATTAATATTCCAATACGAAACCACCTCAAGGAGCTTCTTGAGTGCTTTTCATATTTATCAAAAAAGTTTCATTTTGATAAAATGAATTTAATTAGGTGAAAAGCATTTCAAAAGTTCGGTCAACTACTAAAATGTCAATATCTCTCAAACCGTTAACTCAATTAATGCACCATTTTCACGTGCGCGATCTAGACAAAATTTATAACACATTATTTAAAAATGGTTTTCTGGTAACACGGGTGAAAATCCCGAAATGGCAGTTTTCTAGCAGGGAGTTGTTTTTGATGTTCGTACTCCGTGCGACCTGGGCTCCGACATTTTTATAAAATTGAAATATTAACATATTTAGCTGAAATTTTAAAGAGATATTCCTCACTATAAAATTAAGTTACTGACCAAGTTTCATGATTTTAAACAATGTTTAAGGGCCTCAATTATACCCTCAAAGTCAGCACTAGGTAGCAGTTTGGTTTTCTCGACTACGTTCACTAAAATGAGCTTTTCTCATAATCCGTAAATCGTCTTGGCACGATCTTTATATGGTTGAAAACTAGAAAAAAAGAAAATTACATCCATGTCCATTGGTGTGTAAAATATTAAATTGACAGTTCGTATTTCTTTCTTAAAATAGTCTTAAATATAAACGGACATTATGTCGGCTATTCGCGTAACGATTCCCGGTTTTAACTACATTAATTTTATTGAAAACGACTCAAACACCATTCATATTTATTGAAAGATCAGTCTATAAACTATATGAACTCATCACCAACATCAATCCATAACAATCAACCATCCAAAACCAACTTTTTATAATCCAAACTTAATGAACCAACATGTACTTAGACATAACTCAAACTTAATATTATAACTCAAGTAAATTAAAGGGTGGATGAAGTTAATACCTTTATTGAAGCTTATTAATACTTAATAAAGTCCTAAGATTCTTGATGAAGCCTTCCGGTATTAGCTTGCACACCACACTTGACTTGGCATTTTAATTATAAAACATGAATTCTTATTTTAAGAAATGTTATCTTTTACTTAATTTTTAATTTAATTAGCTAGGTTGGATAATTTATTGCTAATTAATTTGGATGGGAATTTCATGGCCTTGGTTCATTTATTTATTCGCTTACATATTCGCTTGGTCGTTTATTCGTTTTTGTAATAAATCTTCGTAAGCGATTCTCGGGGTAAATCCTTTCTTATAAATCCTTTATGCTTTGAAACCTTGTACTTGGATTTTAATTCGTAGAATTCTAAATTCTTAATCGTAATGTGATTCTCGTATTCCTCGATAGTCCGTAAATTAAGGTCGTTTTACAAAGTTTGTTTTCTCCTAAAATGAATGACTTTTACATACACTTATTTGGTACGTATAGTCACAATGTCAACTCGAAATCTTAAATTAGAAACTCATATATGGTATGGTCGCAAAAGTTTTGATTAAACCGCAAGGTTACTATTCCTAAAGGTCTTTTACAGATGTCAAAAATTTGGGTTCTTACAATGCTGCTGGTGACTGTAATAAAAAAAGGAGAATGAACCATTAACAATAAATTATATTTTTGTTATTAGATTCGAGAGCGAGACTTTAGCGGATTATTCGCAAATTTTGATAGTATTAGTTAGAGTTATTTTTAAGGTACAAATTTGGTCCCATTTTTTATTCAGCGCGACTCTTCTTGTCCATTATATTTATTTGATTCGTTCTGTTCTACTTTCTGTTCGTTTCGTTAATATTTGCTTTGATCGTTTTAACTTTCGAAAATTGTTTTAAAAATTGATTTTAAAAATTTTAGATATCTATTTTTGCGATTTTCAAAAATTATTTATGACACCCTCTACTTTGAAAATCTGAATTATTTGTCTCAAGTGATTTTTTTAAATTTTGCGAGAAATATTATTTTTTATTTGGACCCTTAGTGAGATTTAAGGGATACCAAGTTAACTAACTATAGGGGTACTACAGCCATGTCATTGCGGCACCCGTGACGGTATGATTGGTCACGGCGTATCCTTCTATTAGCTCTTGGGAGGAGCTTTTGGCCATTTGATATTAGTTCAGAATAAGTAGATGCACCCAGAGTTTGATTTGTGATTTAATTTATGGTGACATTGTATTTGCCGTACACGTTATCCATTCTGTTTCACGCATTAGGTACCCTATGTGTGTATTTGAATCTATTCTGATCTCGGTATGAAATATCTTAACCCCTCATTATTTCAGCCATGCTTGTTTTTGAAATTATTGTTTTATTATAAATTATGGAATCTTCATTTCTAATATTTGTTTTATAAATTGTATTCCAAATTCGTACCGGGCGTTTGACTCATGCCGTATTCTTTTTCTAGCAGGTGATTAGGGGGTCTGTGACTGTGTGATGGAGAGTTATCCCATTTGTTGATTAGGATTTCGGACCTTATCATTACCTAGACTTAAATATTTATTTAGAGATTTTAACATTTATATTATTGGTTTAGACGGTTTGGAGATTTAATATTATTTTGAAAATTTTAGACTGTTTAATTTTTGTTTAGAAATATATTAGTAATGTCTCCTTCTATTTTTAAGAAAATGGTGTTACAATGATATAATGAGAACATAGTTATATATTATCCCCCATCGGGAAGGAGGCTCCATTGGTGAGTCCTATCTTGAAACGTATGTTTAAAAATCTTTGGCCAGGAAGAGGCTTGGTAAGGATGTCCGCCCATTGATCTTTAGTGTGTACATGTCTCATTTGAAAGGTTCCATCAAAGACATATTCCCGGAAGAAATGGTACTCTAGACAAATATGCTTCATACGAGAGTGAAAGATTGGATTTGAACTTAAATATATCGCGCCAGTATTGTCACAAAATATTTGTGGTGGTGACAAAATAGGAACGCGTAGCTTATGGAGTAAGTTCTTGATCCACATAATTTCAGCAGCAGCATTGGTAACTGCCTTGTATTCAGCCTCAGAGAAAGATCGCGAGACATATTTTTGTTTCATTGACTTTCCAAGAGATATGATTTGAGCCCAAATAAACAACGTATCCGGTTGTAGACCGACGTGTATCCTTGTCTCCACCCCAATATGAGTACTAAAGGCAGTAAGAGTAAGGATGGAATTTTTTCAAGTAAAGACCATGACGGATGGTGCTTTTTAAATATCTCAGAACTCGTTTAAGTGCAGTCCAATGTATTTCAGTTGGAGAATGCCTATATTGAGACAATCGGTTTACTGCAAAATAAATGTCGTGTGATGGACAAATATTGCAAACTTCCAACAAGTTGACGATAAGGAGTTGGATCAATGTGAGAACTGCCATCTACGTAACTATTCTGAGTTTTTATAGAATACAATGTGAAAACAATCTGCGATTAATACAAATAATCAAACAAGTGTGTGCGTGAGTAAACGAAATCAAACGGAGGAAGAAAAGATATAAACAGAAGAGAGATCCTCGAGTCCAGTTGAAACTGTCTCCTTAAAGCTATTTCGCCTCTCACCGTATGTGCGAGTCGATAGCCTCCCAGGATAAAACGAGGTAGCGGCGGCGTTACGGATAACGAGCACCTTCAGCGAGCTTGAACGGGCACGAAACTATCACCGAGAGAGAGAGATTTGTGTTTAGAGACGAATATGTTTTTGGTGTGTCTAACCCTAACGCCTTAGAGGTGTTTATATAGGTGTAGATAGACTTGTGCGCTACTCTTTTCCATAATTAAATATCATTAATTATGGAAATTATTATTTTCCATTAGAATTTGGCTCAAATATTATGGCATAAATTAATTTGATTTTGTTTCAGATTAATTGATATGGTGTATGTCTTGATATATTCAATCTGATTCTGTTTCAGATTATTTATGGAATAGAGTAGCTTGCAAGTATTACACCGATTCCATAATTAATGATATTTAATTATGGAAAAGAGTAGCGCACAAGTCTATCTACACCTATATAAACACCTCTAAGGCGTTAGGGTTAGACACACCAAAAACATATTCGTCTCTAAACACAAATCTCTCTCTCTCGGTGATAGTTTCGTGCCCGTTCAAGCTCGCTGAAGGTGCTCGTTATCCGTAACGCCGCCGCTACCTCGTTTTATCCTGGGAGGCTATCGACTCGCACATACGGTGAGAGGCGAAATAGCTTTAAGGAGACAGTTTCAACTGGACTCGAGGATCTCTCTTCTGTTTATATCTTTTCTTCCTCCGTTTGATTTCGTTTACTCACGCACACACTTGTTTGATTATTTGTATTAATCGCAGATTGTTTTCACAATCTTAAAGCTATTTATTTTATATACATCTGTGACTGATACATCTGTATCTGCTTGTTTTGTTGAGTAACAGATCGATGGAGAACCAAACTGTGAATGATTCGATGAACATGACGGCTGATCCCAACGCACAGATCACTGGATCTGATGGGGTTCACCAGCAGCCGATTAACCCTAACGCACGGATCGTACGATCTGATGGGGGTCAAACGCCTGTTGGACATGTGCCTTCGGGACATGTGCCTTCGGGACATGTGCCTGTGGGACACACTGTCATTGGACAGTTTAGTGTTCCTCTTGGACAGATATCGGCAGGATTCACTCCTCCGATCATACCTGCGGTGCCTACTGGTGTGCATACACCTGTAGTACAGACGCACGTACCATCTGTTCCACCCGTGGTGCCTGCTACACCTGTTATGCCAACTGTGCCTGCTGCACATGCTGAAAAACCTGAGAAGTTCAACGGAACGAACTTCAAACGTTGGCAACAAAAGATACACTTTTATCTGACCACGTTGCATATGGATCGCTTCCTTAAGGAAGAACCACCGTTGCTCACTGCTGAGAGTAACATGCAGACTGTGTATGCTGCTGATGCTTGGAAGCACTCTGACTACATCTGTCGGAACTATGTGTTAAATTATTTGTCTGACTCGTTGTATAACGTATACAGCGCAAAGCCAACAGCTAAGGTCTTATGGGAGTCACTTGACCATAAGTATAAAACCGAGGACGCTGGGGCAAAGAAGTGGATTGTTGGCCGCTTTCTTGATTATAAGATGGCAGACTCTAAGACTGTGGTCAGTCAGGTGCAGGAACTGCAGGTGATCATTCATGACATTCATGCTGAGGGAATGGTCATAAGTGAGTCTTTCCAAGTTGCTGCTGTTATTGAAAAGCTTCCACCTGGATGGAAAGATTTCAAGAACTACCTTAAGCACAAACGAAAGGAGATGTCTATGGAGGATCTTATTGTTAGACTTCGTATTGAAGAAGACAACAGAGGGTCCGAGAAGAAAGTTAACGTTGCCACTGAGAAGGCAAACATGGTGGAGCATGCTCAAAGCTCCAAGCCCAAGAAGGCTAATTCTGGTAAAGGGGCAAAGCTGGCACCCAAGGGAGGGATTTCGAAGTCGAAATTTCAAGGGAAGTGCTACAACTGTGATAAAGTTGGTCATAGGTCTTCTGACTGCAAGAAGCCCAAGAAGCCCAACAAGAAGAAAGAAGCAAACATGGTAGAGAATATCTCCAAGGAGATGGGTGACATAGACCTCTGTGCTACGGTCTCTGAAGTGAACCTGGTCGGTTCTAATCCACGTGAATGGTGGATTGATACTGGTGCTACTAGGCATGTTTGCTCAGACAAGGCGGTTTTCTCTAGCCTTAAAGCTTCTGATGCTGGTGAGAAACTCTATATGGGGAATTCAGCAACTTCTACCATTGAGGGTGAAGGCACGGTGATCCTGAAGATGACCTCTGGGAAGAATCTGACTTTGAAGAATGTACTTTATGTGCCTGATATTCGCAAGAACCTTGTGTCTGGTTCTCTGTTGAATAAGCATGGCTTTCGCATTGTAATAGAGTCAGATAAAGTTATTTTGTCTAAGAGTGGTATGTTTGTAGGCAAGGGTTATTTAACTGATGGGCTTTTTAAGCTCAATGTAATGTCCGTTAAGGACGATAATGAAATGAAGAATTCTTCTGCTTACTTGCTTGAGTCTCCTAATTTATGGCATGCTAGATTAGGACATGTAAATTATGACACTTTACGACGTTTAAGTGCAAAAGAATACATACCTAAACTTACTATCGATCCAAAACATAAGTGTGAAACTTGTGTTGAGGCAAAATTAACGAGATCATCATTTAAACGTGTGGAAAGGAACACCAAAGTGCTAGACCTAATACATAGCGACATATGTGATTTAAAATTCGCTCCAACAAGAGGAGGAAACAAGTATTTTATTACATTCATTGATGATTGTACAAAATACTGCTATGTATATTTGTTGAAAAGCAAAGACGAAGCTATAGATAAATTTAAAATCTATAAGGAAGAAGTTGAGACACAACAAACTGAGAAAATCAAAACGATACGAAGTGATCGTGGAGGTGAATATGTTGAACCGTTTGGGGAATTCTGTTCACAACATGGTATAATCCATGAGGTCACTGCACCATACTCCCCTCAGTCAAATGGTGTGGCTGAAAGGAAGAATCGCACTCTGAAAGAGATGATGAATGCGATGTTGTTAAGCTCTGGGCTCCCACAATCGATGTGGGGAGAAGCCATCTTAAGCGCAAATAATATTTTAAATATTACGATGCGCAAGAATAAGGATGTAAGTCCTTATGAAATGTGGAAGAAAAAGAAACCAAGTTACCAACACCTGAAAGTGTGGGGGTGCCTTGCAAAGGTACTGATCCCTACACCGAAGAAGGTGAAGATAGGTCCTAAGACTGTGAATTGTGTCTTCATCGGATATCCTCCACACAGCACTGCATATCGGTTTCTTGTTCATGAATCCAAGATTCCTGATATTCAAAAGAATACCATTATGGAATCAAGAAATGCCTCATTTTTTGAGACGATGTTTCCCTGTAATCCAGGAAACCAACAACCTACGACGTCTAAACGATCTCATGAGTCTGTAGATGACGATAATGAGAGTGACGAAAGTGAAGACGAAAATGTGGGGGTAGTGAGAAGGAGCAAAAGACAACGAACAGAGAAATCCTATGGGTCTGATTTTATGACCTATTTGCTCGAAGAAGGTGACCCAAAAACTTATAAGGAGGCGATTACCTCACCTGATGGACCTATGTGGAAAGAGGCCATCAAGAATGAAGTTGATTCAATTATGCAAAATCATACTTGGGAATTAGTGGACTTGCCAACTGGTTGTAAACCATTAGGTAGCAAGTGGGTTTTCAAGAAGAAGTTGAAAACTGATGGCACTATTGATAAGTATAAGGCCAGACTTGTAATTAAAGGATACAAGCAACAAAAAGGCCTTGATTACTTTGATACATATTCTCCTGTAACGAGAATAACGTCCATAAGGATGATGTTTGCTATTGCTGCAATGCGTAATCTAACTGTACATCAAATGGATGTGAAAACAGTTTTCCTAAATGGAGACATAGATGAAGAAATCTATATGGAACAACCTGAAGGGTTTGTTGTCCCAGGACAAGAAAGGAAAGTGTGTAGATTGGTGAAATCATTGTATGGTTTGAAACAAGCGCCTATGAAATGGCATGAAAAATTTGATGAGGTCGTGCTGGCCAATGGTTTCAAAATCAATGAATGTGATAGCTGTGCCTATTACAAGGATAATGAGAACAGCTATGTCAAGGAGAATGACAATGGCTATGTCATGATGACACTATATGTAGATGATCTACTTATTGCTGGAAGCAATGATAAAGTTATCAAATCTACAAAGGACATGTTGAAATCAAGGTTCGACATGAAAGATATGGGACTAGCAAATGTAATTCTGGGAATTCAAATTTCTAGAACATCAGAGGGTCTCGCATTAAGTCAACCACATTATGTTGACAAGATCCTTGAGAAGTTTCTTAAGGATGACTTTGAGAAAGCTAGGACACCTGTAGATATGACTTTGCACCTATCCAAGAACAAAGGTGTAGCTGTTTCCCAATTGGAATACTCGAGGATAATTGGTAGTCTGATGTACCTCATGAGTTGTACAAGACCAGACATTGCATACTCAATTAGCAAGTTGAGTAGGTTTACGAGTAATCCGGGAGCTGATCACTGGAAAGCGATTATAAGGGTACTAAGGTACTTGAGGGGAACTCGAGACTATGGACTGCACTATGGCAGATACCCAGCAGTATTAGAAGGATATACTGACGCAAATTGGATATCTAGCAAGAAAGCACTTAAGTCTACGAGTGGCTATGTGTTTACATTAGCTGGAGCGGCAATATCATGGAAATCCTCAAAACAAACGGTGATAACTCATTCCACGATGGAAGCTGAGTTTGTGGCACTAGATAAATGCGCCGAAGAGGCTGAATATCTACGTCAGTTTCTGGAGGATATTCCAAGATGGCCAAAGCCTGTAACTGCAATAGGGATTCACTGTGATAGTCAATCCGCTATTGGCAGAGCACAGAGCACGATGTATAATGGAAAGTCTCGTCATATACGACGACGACACAGTTCCATTAGACAATTGATCTCAACCGGAATTATCACTATTGACTATATACCGTCAAAGGATAATATCGCGGATCCACTAACCAAAGGGTTATCAAGAGAAGTGGTTGAGAAATCATCGAGAGGGATGGGCCTTAAGCCTATTGCTTAACGGCATCATGGTGGACACCCAACCATTGCTGACTGGAGATCCCAAGAACTTGGTTCAATGGGACAACTAAATCATGATGACCAAATCACTGTGGGGGTAACCCCTGGCCTGTTCCTATGATGAGGAAACAGTGAGACCCGTAAGGTACGAGGTTAAGCTTTGAGCCTTTAATGATCTTTGATGAATACGTGGAGCTCAGGAGTGAACGCATGGAATTCAGTTGAGTAAACGCGGGTTACTCTATAAGATAAAGATCACCTATGTGGGAGAGAAGTGGGGCCGCTTCAAAGGAGAATTGCGAGGCACAATTCTTTAGAAACTTCTGCAGAACCAGGACGATGTTCCATGGCCAAAATGGACATACTCATGAGAGCTGAACGAGTCAGAAACGATATAGTGATAAGTATATCATCGTTTACATAAACGGTCGAACAGTTCAAGGACAAGCACGTCTACTGTCTACCAGTAAAGTCGGTATGCTTACTCGAGCGAAGGTTCAAGGAGCATTCTCTACCTATCGTATGCTATATCTGATCGAAGAAACTATCACCAAGTCAAACTCCGTGTCTGTCTGTCTGTCTGTCTGGTGTGTGCTACTAAGATTACCAATCTCACCCATGTGGGGGATTGTTGGAAAATATGGGTATAAGTCCCATATTGGTAAGTCATATTTTTGAGCATTATGACTAAAAGATGTGTGAGATATGATGATATTCTCTTAATAATGGAAATTATTATTTTCCATTAGAATTTGGCTCAAATATTATGGCATAAATTAATCTGAAACAAAATCAAATTAATTTATGCCATAATATTTGAGCCAAATTCTAATGGAAAATAATAATTTCCATTATTAAGAGAATATCATCATATCTCACACATCTTTTAGTCATAATGCTCAAAAATATGACTTACCAATATGGGACTTATACCCATATTTTCCAACATACAACACGATGACATATTGAGAACTGAGGTTAAACCTATTGCTCTCCTTCATAATATATATTTGTACAACTAAAATTATAGTTGAATATAATGTCAAAAAAAACCTTATATCAAAATTTACTTGGTGCATATTCAGTGTTTTGCTTAATAACTATTCTTTTTAATGTTTTTAGAAACAAGAAGCAGTATTTAGAAATAAAATGCGGTGTTGGGTCCAGTTTTGGTGAACAATTTGCAGAAAATATAGAATAGTTTTAAAAAATAGAAAACAAAAAATAGACAGGAAAAATTTCCCAAAATAAGTACTTAAAGAAGTTATAAAAGTGTATAGTGCAAATTAATGCCATATAATAATTATATTTACAAATCCAAATTGAAGCTATTCTTAAACCGTCGGAAGAAGAGCATCCACAGAGAACGACGAAATTAAAACGAAACTGAATATGAAACCTAACATGTCAGAAGACAGGACTCGTTGGGTTAGAACTAAGTTAAGTGGGTTAATTAGGGGATTTGTTTGTGTTAATAATAAAAAAATATCTACATTTTACTAAAAGAGAATACAACCTTGACATGTGTTACTCTCTCATTAAATTGGATACTTGTCATTCCCTAATTAAATTTAGTTGGTTATAATTCCTTCTCCACTAAATATCTCTCCTCCTTAATTATTTATTCTTTCTCCACTAATTTTCTCTCTTCTTCATTTCCATACTTCCTTAATTTCATTTTTATTTCATTTTTCCTTCATTACCATTTCAAATCTTCTTTTTTTGCAAATATATCGTATAAGTATCCGTTCTAAAAATATTTCATGGTGAGTCAGAGTTAAACTCAGGATTTAGGATTTGAGACGACAAATGATAAACTCATAATGACTTGAGTTATCCAATTATGTTCATTTGTAAATTTTTATTTAACATATTTGAATAAAATATAAAATATGTCTATCAAAATATATAGATTACTGATTTCAAATTATAAATAATATAATTTAATATATAATTATATATATTTCATTTTATAAATATATATATATATATCATCATTAATATATTCTTAAAAATTATATATATTAACTTTTAAATATTAATTTAATGAAAAAATATTATATAATCGGGTATAGGCCCGCGAACTAAGCTAGTATTGAAATTAGAGACAGTGACGACCATATAAAACGTTTCCAATTTGTGGGCCATGTGGCGAACGAAAAGGTTTCTTTTTTTTCCAAAATAAACAAATGGTTTTCAATCTATTCTATTTATACAATAATAATCGGAATGAAGTATAATTTGGTTCAACGGTTATCTCTAATTTTAGTTATTAAAAAAATAAATAAATAGTGTTATTTATACGTTAAACTACTAAATTATTAAACTATAACGTAGTCTACTTATCCTACTAAACTACAACCACACCTTTTGCTATTATTAAAAAAAATAAAAAATAATGTCATATATCCGTTAAACTACTAAATTGTTAAATTAGTAGATATAGTATAATTATCCTACTAAACTACAAACCAAAGATTATCTGATTATTATTTTTTTAATTTATTATTATATATTTATATAAATAAATTTGAAATTATAACATGATGGGATAAATAAATAAAATAAATAATAACGAAAATTCGTGCAATGCATGGGGTTTAAGCTAGTATGAATAAGTGTGCAAATGTAGGGAATGAGCACTTTTTTTTTGGATATCCCTTTACAATTGACTTCTCTTATCATTATCATCGCTTTAATTACTTTTATTTATGCTATCTCTGTATATTTAATCGGTTTTTGTTGTAATTTTACCTTGTTTTAATTATCCAATATTTTTTAATTATGGTGTATTCCTGCATTTACAACAAATTATTTATAACAAATATATCAATCAAAACACTCCAAAGTTTTAGTGTTTAGCATGTGCACATGCACACACACTAGACAAATCCATATATAATTTGTCAAATATAATACTTGTATGTTAAGTAATATAATTTATTATTAATATGTAATATAATTAATTTTGAACCGGTAAAGAATATACAAAATTTGACTTTTAATCATGTAAAACAAAGTTCAAATGAGTGAAATTTATTTAAACTCGGTATGTTGAACTTTGATGATTAATATTTTTTTTATTTTGACTCCATTTTATATAATTTAAGGATCTATTTTATGTATCTTTACGTATAGCTTTCAAAAATACAATTTGTTTTTCATCATTAAATAAAATTTATTATGTTTTACATAACACAAGAATATTATATGTGAAAAGTTAAATGTACAAGGCTATTATAATAAGCAAATAAAGTGATAATACTCGCAAGAAAAACTAATCATAAAATGGTGGTAGAAAATATCCCTATCTTTCTTACAAAAATATCAATAGTATATTTTCTTTAAGAACTTACACATCGCAAGCATAATATATTAGAAACATCGCATCGGTTTAATTATATGTTCCCATTCCGAGTGATGCGTTAGGGTGAATTATGTTTCTTATGTAGTTTTGACAATATTAATTTAAGCGAGCTCAAGGTGCTTAAATTATCGGTTATCAAAGGAAGTGGCCCAAGAGATCATATTTTCTTTCCAGAATGTTTACGTAATAGTCTGTGATTGCACCGCAACAAGATCTGCAGATTTTTAAAGAGTAAATTGCACTGTACATCCTTTATAAATATTTATTTTTTCTGTTTTATTTTAAATTTTTAATTTTGGTGAAATGCATACTTTAACTTCAAATTTCATTTCATATTGCATCATTTTAATAATTTTCGTCCAAAAAAACTTTACTGTCAGAGATAAAGTCGGAATTTTTTTTAAAGTTTCTATATTGATAATATGCACCACATATTTTAATATTTTGACAATATGTAACCTATATAGTTTGATAGTTTTTACTTTATTTAAAATTTTCGTAAATTTTGAAATCCATAAAAATATAGATTATAAAATTAAATTTAAAAACAAAACATATAAAAGATAAACTGGCTAGGGTCGAGTATGATTTTTTTAAAAAAAATTATACCAAAACCCAAAATTAATGCTATAAAAACGATCCAAATCAAAACCAAATGCTATAAAAATTAACGAAATCTTGAAGCCAAACATAAATATAAAATTTGACGGTTTTTAATAGATTATCATATTATAAAATCCAAACCAAATGGAATAAAGTAGAAAAATTTTGGTTTTTGTAGTTTAGTTTAGTGGATTCTGATAAAAAGAATATCCAATAACATTGCATGAATTTTACGAGTTTTTATTTGGTACATATTTTGTAAATAATTTATTTTAAAAATTAACATAAGAACATGAATCAAATGAAGTATTTAGTAATACTAAAAAATTTGAAAAATTAGGAAACTTGTAGTTTTAATAGAGATTTATTATAAAAGATATTAAAATAAAAATAAAAAAATATAAATTATAAAAAATTATGTCAAAAAGTAATATTAAAACCTAGACACATATATTTGATAAAATAGATATTTTTTGATATTATTATTTAAAAATATATATAATTTAAAATTATCTGCATACTATTTTTTTTATCGTAGGTAACCCGCAGCCGCTACCCTTCTGGTGCGCACCGGGTAAACCCTACGACTTCACGCAATAATCCTAATCCTAATCCTAATCCTAATCCCAATCCTTCTTGTTGTTTAAAAATTTGAATCTAACGTGGATGATTTTGCATGCTAAGGAGATATTTTAGCCTTGAGCCTTTGTCAAACTCACTACAAGAAAATAAGACTAAATACAACCGCACAAATACAACCGACATCAAATTCAACCATTTTCGGTTGAAATTAAGGGCGCGGCTAAATACAACAGCATGCGGTCGTATTTAAACACTGTCGTATTTACGCGGTCGAATTTAGTACTAATTACAACCGAATAAATACAACCGTAAATATATAACCGTATACGGTTGAGTTTAGGCGTGCTCCTAAATCCAACCGCATTCGGTCGAATTTAGCCTTACTAATTACAATCGAAAAAATGCAACCGTATTTATATACAACCGTATACGGTTGAGTTTAGGCGTGCTCCTAAATTCAACCTCATTCGGTCGAATTTAGCCTTGCCAAAAAATGGAGGGAATTTTCCCGCCAACGAATTTTGTACTAAATTCAACCGATTTCGGTCGAATTATTTTTAAAAATGGCGGAAAATTTCTGGAAAAAAATATAGAATAAAATTTACACGAAATTTATATTTTAGTTCTTGCAAAAAAGATTATAATGGTAGTTAGATATTTATCGTTCAATTAATAATTATAGTTTGAGTTTCAATTTATTTTGTATTTGTTTTAAATTATAATCCAACCATATGGATATGAAAATTGTCAAAAATGAAAGTTTACGGAAAAATGTAAGTAATTTGAATATTTAAATTTTAACTATTTTGATATTCGTACGGTTGGATCATTCATTAATATTTTTAAAAATATCGAAACATCAATATAGGATTAAACACTAGTTAGAACTCGTACCAGTCAAATTACTAGTTGACTGTTAAAAAAGCAAACCGAATATATTTATTTTTTTCTAAAATTTTTGTCATATCACTAAAATATATTGATCTTGACATCCATATGGTTGGATCATTCATTAATATTTTTAAAAATATCGAAACATCAATATGGGATTAAACTCTGGTTAGAAGTACTGGTCAAACTACTCTTTGATAATTAAAAAAACAAACCAAATATATTTATTTTTTTCTAAAATTTAGTCATATCACTAAAATATACAGATCTTGACATCCGTAAGGTTGGATCATTCATTAATATTTTTAAAAATATCGAAACATCAACATGAGATTAAACAATAGTTTGAAGTACTGGTCAAATTACTAGTTGACTGTTAAAAAAGAAAACCAAATATATTTATTTTTTTTCTAATTTTTTTGTCATATCACTAAAATATACTGATTTTGACATCCGTATGGTTGAATCATGCATTAATATTTTTAAAAATATCGAAACATCAATATGGGATTAAACACTAGTTAGAAGTACTAGTCAAACTACTTTTTGACTCTTAAAAAGGCAAACCAAATATATTTATTTTTTTCTAAAATTTTTGTCATATCACTAAAATATATTGATCTTGACATCTGTACGGTTGGATCATTCATTAATATTTTTAAAAATATCGAAACATCAATATGGGATTAAACACTAGTTAGAAGTACTAGTCAAACTACTCTTTGACTATTAAAAAGACAAACCAAATAGATTTATTTTTTTCTAAATTTTTTTCATATCACAAAAATATACAGATCTTGACATCCATACGGTTGGATCATTCATTAATATTTTTAAAAATATTGAAACATCAATATGAGATTAAACACTAGTTTGAAGTACTGCTCAATTACTAGTTGAGTGTTAAAGAAGAAAACCAAATATATTTATTTTTTTCTAAATTTTTTGTCATATCACTAAAATATACTGATTTTGACATCCGTACGGTTGGATCATTCATTAATATTTTTAAAAATATCGAAACATCAACATGAGATTAAACACTAGTTTGAAGTACTGGTCAAATTACTAGTTGACTGTTAAAAATGCAAACCGAATATATTTATTTTTTTCTAAAATTTTTGTCATATCACTAAAATATATTGATCTTGACATCCGTACGGTTGGATCATTCATTAATATTTTTAAAAATATCGAAACATCAATATGAGATTAAACACTAGTTAGAAGTACTGGTCAAACTACTTTTTGACTATTAAAAAGACAAACCAAATATATTTATTTTTTTCTAAATTTTTTGTCATATCACTAAAATATACAGATCTTGACATCCGTACGGTTGGATCATTTATTAATATTTTTAAAAATATCGAATCATCAACATGGTATTAAACACTAGTTAGAACTTAGAAGTACGGGTCAAATTACTAGTTGACTGTTAAAAAAGCAAACCAAATATATTATTTTTTTCTAAATTTTTGTCATATCACTAAAATATACTGATTTTGACATCCGTACGGTTGGATCATTCATTAATATTTTTAAAAATATCGAAACATCAACATGAGATTAAACACTAGTTAGAAGTACTGGTCAAGCTACTCTTTGACTGTTAAAAAGGCAAACCAAATATATTTATTTTTTTCTAAATTTTTTATCATATCACTAAAATATACAGATCTTGACATCCGTACAGTTGGATCATTTATTAATATTTTTAAAAATATCGAAACATCAATTTTTAAAAATATCATTCATTAATATTTTTAATTTTTTATGAATGATCTAACTATAGGGATGTCAAGATCTATATATTTTAGTGATATGATGAAAATTTTAGAAAAAAATTAATGTATTTGGTTTGCTAGTTTAACAGTCAACCAGTATCTTGACCATAATTTCTTACTAGTGTTTAGTCCCATATTGATTTTTTTAATTTATTTAAAACTATTTATGAATGATCCAATCGTAGAGATGTCAATATCTATATATTTCAGTAATATGATAAAATTTTTAGAAAAAAATAAATGTATTTGATTTGCTATTTTAAGAGTCAATTAGTAGTTTGACTATTATTTCTTACTAGTGTTTAGTTTTATATTGATTTTTTGATTTTTTTAAAAATATTTATGAATGATCCAATTTTACATATGTCACGATCTAGAAGCTTCATTCACTATAATTTTTAAGGAAAATATTATTAAGCAAATAATAAAATTGATTTTTTACGAATAAGCAAAAAATTGATTAAAACAATAAAACCTAACCCTAGAATGTTCGTGTTATTCTAAATAAATATTGAACGATCAAAAAGTACAGATGTTAAAATGGTTAAAAAAATGTTACATGTAAAATTTCAAAAAAAAAGTCATTATACCATAATTAATTTAACAAATAAGGAATAATTAAACTTAAGAAAAAAATCCAGCGCATACTCTTATTATAAGTGGTATTTTTGATAAAATTGACTAAATTATGATTTCAAAATTTAATAAAAATAATTAGTTATCAAAATAAAATTTAAAATTTATTTTATTATATTGTTATAATATCTGTAAAAAATATAATATTTATTCCCTATAATTATAAGGAATTTAATAATTTTTTAAAATAAAATAGGTTGTATCAACCGAACTCAGTTAAATTTATAAATTGAGACTCCTAAATTCAGTTGATAGCAGTTGAATTTAATGTCACGTCAGCGATCCGCGTGACTTAGATCCGACGCACCTTATTTATCCCCTAAACTAACGATCCAACGGCTAGATTGATTGCTCCCCTAAACACAGAACTTTAACCCCCCTCTGGTCACCCACACAGACCCCTCCCTAATAAACCCAACTCCACTTTCCTCTTCCCCTGTTTCGTATTCTCAGGCCCGTTTTAAACACCGTGAATCTAAGTCCGACGAGTCCAACAAAGACCTGAATGCTCCTCCCAAACTTTTCATTGTCTAGTCCAAATTTCGACCCGACCCGAAGCTCTCTATCTCCAGACATGACTCCGACAACATTTGTAGCATTCTCCAGCGGCTGAATAAATAAAAGTACTTGATGTGCAAAGGAAGAATAGAATAAAGGGCATTTTATATTCTAAAAGTTTTCACACTGGGTCACCTATTCAAGAACAGTAAAGTTGTATGTTTTGTTTATGTGCTTGTTAGGATTCATTTTGCCATTTTGTTGTAGGTGTGTGTATATGTGAGGCAAGTGTGTGTTGGTGTTTTGGTGGCAAAACTTAGGGGATGAGATGAAGTATAAGAGAGGGAGGCATGTGAGAGAGAGAGAATGGGCTGGGGAGATGAAGGAGGTGAAACAGGGGTTAGAAATGGATGACCTGATTATGTTTGTTTGGCTTCTTTAATTTTATATAAACGGACTGTAGCATGCCGGAAAATAGAAGGAATCGGAGGAATTCCGGTTGGTGGCCGGAAAGTGAGGAAGAATGGCAAAAAAATAATTTAATTTTTATCAAAATAAAAAATAAATTAGGTTTTATTAATTTTTTTTTAAATTGGTGTTAGTTAAATCAACCGAATGCGGTTGAATTTAAGATTGTATTTTTTACCGTCTACGGTTGAATTTAATATTTGGCGGGTCTTTTTGATTTTTTTAGAAAATTCAAAATTTTCAGCGAAATTTTCAAATTTTAAGTAAAAATTCAAATTTTTTGGGGGGATTTTAAATTTGAATTGAAAAATTAAATTTAATTGAATACGGTTGTATTTAGCCGGTCGTATTTAAGCGGTTGTATTTATCCGGTTGTATTCAGTCGGTCGCATTTAATACTAAATACAACCGGTTTACTAAATATGACTCGAGCGAATACAACCGGTCCAAAAACCGGTTGTATTTAGCTAAATACAACCGAAAATGGTCGAATTTAGCTAAATACAACCGATTTTAAAACAGTTGTATTTAGCCGTTTTTCTTGTAGTGACTGTTAGCTCTATGTTAACTCAAATTTTAGCTCCAACAAGAACGCATTCTGGAAAACTAGTATGCTAAGGAGATGCCTTGGCCTTTAGTTGATTGCTAGTTTGCTCAAGTAACTTAGTTGGAGAGGTTCTGTAGAGGTGTTGTCCTAGTTGTTTATTTCATTATTGTATTGTTTAGATAGGTCTTTTCATCCCTTGCGTGAGACTGGTTGTTTCTTCATTACTTTGACCCATATGTGGGTTTGGTCATAGATAGTCCTCGCCTTGGCTTGTGAAGGTTCAGAGGGTGAATCCCTCACTTGTACTTCCTAAATCCAAAATTATATATACAATACAAACTTAGCAAAAAAAAGAGTTTAAAATATGCCTGAACAAAATACTCATTTGACAAATATATTACTCAATGCTCAAAGCATCCATGATTACTTACCTCATTAGAAGAAGTTCTCAGTTGAAGTACAAGCTTTTGAACATGATAAAACATTAATTCGACAATGAGATTTGGCAAAGGTCAAAGTTATTCCCCGTCTCACCTTTAATGCACCCAACACCGACCACCTCATGGTTGGCTTAACAACGGCTTCCTCAAAGTCGTCAGGACAACACACTTTATATGCCTTGATCATCTCCTTGATATCCTAACCAGAGAACAATTTGTGTAGCGCCCTCCAAACCCGGGTCAGAAGTTTGGGGTCCACAACACAAACATAATATATCAACCTGTATATGAAATATTAATTGCAATGACCCTGCTCTATGAAACCATGGATCGCAACAGGTTTAAGTATGAAAACAAGCTACAACCTTAACTTTTATTACAACGTACCAAATTTCCCTTTTATTTAACTTATAACTGATAATAAAAGTATTCTTACAATTTGACTATCTCTCTACCCCATGAAGCTTCTGCTAGCTCAATCCAACTCAACTGAAACCTTAGCCCGCACTTTGGACTGTGGAACTTTACTATCATCCATATCCTTTTCAACTGTAACATATATAAAAAGATTCACAAGAGTGAGCTAACTAGCTCAGCAAGTCATGATAACGATAACTGAGGTTAAACAATGATCAAATGAAATGATTCAAAGGAATCAAGTTTCTTTTTAACTAATCATTAGAATTGGATATTCATTTTAAATTTTAAAAACCAAGGTTAGGCTGCTGATCAGTCACGCACTAACCCCGAGCAAGCACACAGCACTGCTCTAATTACTGGATCCAAGGCACACATTGGCCTAACTTGACCATTGGTATGGTCTGACCACGAATCTGGTCCACATATATAAAAACTATTCAATCCTAAAGCAGTTCAATACGATAACAATGTGATTCAATAAAACAAGATCATAATCAATGATGGTTAAACATTTGCATAAAAACGTAAGAAAACTCATGGATATCTCAAGGGTATATCAGGGTATGTATAAGAAACGGTTTTTAGTTTGTACAAGGGTCAGGTATTTGACCAGTAATGATTTTTCAAGATATGGTTATTTGATGTTATTAAGAATGATTGGAGTATAAAAGTTTCTGTGTTTTCAAATCATTCTCTTTCAGTGTTTAGTGTTTGGTAGTTATACCTTTGGGAAGTAGTATTATATATGTATGGTTTGGTGTCTGAGGATCAACAAAGGACGGATTACAAAGAATAAGGCTTATGGCTCAAGATCAAGAAAATCAGGGTTCAAGGTTAAATGGTTTGAAGCTCTTACAATATAAAACAAGAGTTATTTTGTATAATAGCGACATGTTATAAAACAGTTCGAAAATATTGGTAATATATATCTTCAAGAAAAGTTCAGAAATAATTGCCTTACAAGGCTTTACTACTATTACTGATCAACTCTGAGCCGACTCTGCTGCTCAGCCTCTAACGTCCAACCACTAGATCCCATTGTATTCGATTTCGACACTCAGGTCTTTCTGTTGAGACTCTACTGAGCTCGTCAACTGACCACTAGGTTATCTTTAGTCCATCGTCCACTTTCAAGTACCCGGCTATAACCTACAGGGTCGAAATACCCTACGTTAGACATCTAGGTATGCTTGACATATCCTCGATACCAATTTACCCAACGATATTCAAACCCGACTCGTAATTATATACATTATTGCAATACAGGCATCAGTTAGGGTTCACGTTCTCGAAAATCAATTCGGTGTTCCTTTTCAGAAAGTATGTATACTTGTTATCGTATGAAATTAGGGTTATTGGTTTTGGAAAAACGTTTCACTACAATGTACAATTAGGTTTTGTATAAAACATACATTTATGTATATACTTATACTCGCTCGACATCCCGATAATCCCCGGATATGCTCCCGTGTTTCTGTAGTTCGATTTCCCGGAAATCGGGCAGCGTCTCTTTTGTTTATCGGACTACCCGTCGAAACAATTCGACGTCAACTAACAATATTCAAATTCACGACAATCACAATCCAACAATCCAATCACAATCCAATTATCTACCCAACTTCGATATAACATAAGATTTTCGCTTCAAAAATTAATTTCACGCACTAAATTTTATTTTAAAAATTTCAGGACTCAGATTACATCATCACGGTCCACCATCCGCTCATAAAAACTCATCGCAGATGGCGGCAAAATCCATTGGTGCCCGATAAATTCGGGTGTCCAAATGAAATTCACCGATAAATTCTATTTTGTCCGCACAAAATATATCGAATTTATTTCATTAAAATATTCAAATAGGTTCCTGCAAAATTTAAGAAACCCGAATCAAAATTGCATACAACCGGAATAGCAGGACAATAATCGGAAAAACAATAATAGCAACATAGCCTCCAGTCCAATTAAATGATGCGTACATACATACACATGTGAGTATGTATGCAATCAACAGAAACCAAAATGGGAAAATCAGAAAGTACCAAGGCGGAGCCAGCAACGGAAACAATAACAAGAAAAAGAAACAGGAGCAGCTATGGTACCGGAACAACCGTGGGTTCGCCGAAAACCATGGTGGTAGCTCGGAGACAGGAAATAGGCAAAAAATTAAGAAAAGAAAGAGGAGAGGGAGAGACTGCCATGAGAGAAACAGGGAAGCTAGAGAGAGAGGTGGAACAAATCGAAGGGGAGAAGATGAGACTGCCGGGAAAGAAGAAAGAACAGGGCAGGGGTATATTATTATTTTGTTCTCTTACTTGTTTATAAGGCAGCACGTGTCCACGACTCTGCTGAAACTACGACACGTATATTTTTGAGATAATCACGAAAGTCTTGAGACTCAATTTATCCCGATATTTGAATTTTAAACGAATGATTTAAAGGAGATAATAAACCGAAAATTTACCAAACTAGTTTTAAAATTTTATAAAAATCCCGAAACTAATAAAATAAAATTTTCATAATTTTTAGAGCACTTTTGGAACGCAACTCGTATCTGCATTTCACAATTAGCGAACCAAACTGTATTTAAAATAAATTCAGAAAATTGCAAAAATAGTCTTAAAATACTACAAATATCCCGAAGTTTATAAAAACATAAATTTTGAAATTTTTAAACAATTTCTAAAACGCAACTTGTACCCGCTTTTATCAATTAAACGAATCGACACGTGGGTGAAACTGACTTCGAAAATTCCCAAAATAATTTTAAAATTCTCAAAATAATACGCACTTAATAAAATATCAGTTTCATGATTTTTGAAGATTTCCATAATTAAATATGGATTTTACCACTAAATACACTCAGAAAATCATTTATAATTAAATAATTAACGAAGTATTGATTTCTCAATTTTATAAAATCCTAAAAATAATTAATGTAATTATAAAATCATAAAAACAATTTTAGAGACACTTCAAATATTTATAAAATAAATTTGCATTAAATCCACTTTAAAAGTGAAACAATTCAATACAATCCATTAATTAATCATGCGGACAACCCAATACATCATAAATCACATCTAGATAATAATCAAACAACACATAGCGGTCAAAACTAATACACATATTTTATTTAATTAATAATTTCCATGATAATCACCTATTTAAATAATTCAAAAACACACGAGTCGTTATATCCTTCCCCCCTTAAAAAGATTCTGTCCTCAGAATCTGGTCTAGTTACACAAGTGAGGATATTCGTCAAGCATATCTGACTCTAGTTTCCAAGTAGACTCTTCTACTCGAGGATTTCAAACGTATTCACTATAGATATACACTTATTTCCAAGGACTCGCCTTTAACGGTCAAAAATTTGAATCGATCACTATATGCAGAAGAAACTTGGACAAGAGCCCATTGGCTCTTAATCAATTATTTAATTCAAATCAGATACTTATCGCTATAACCTTAACAGGCCAAACACATTACATGTACACACTGTTGTGACGGTAACGTCAACTCATGAACAACTTTATCTATATTTATCAATACCTCGAATGGTTCACTAATGTTAGGACTTAACATGTCCCTTCTACTTAGACTCATCCAGTCTCTTTCAAGATGAAACTTGTACTAACACTACTGTTCCTATTTCTATACTCATATTCTCTCTCGATACCATTTTGCCTTCTTTCTTTGTCTACTCCGAGCTGCTTCAATCAATATCACTACGTTCTTGGTGTGCCGATTTAACTTAGAACTTGACAACTTTATTTTTCCCACTTTATCTTAATAAAAATGGGGACCTACACTTGCGTTCACATAAAGCTTGGTAAAGTGGCATTCCAAAGCCGTCACCGATGATAAATGATCATTCCAGTGTTTCCTTAAAACTCAACCACTCAACATATCTTACATTTTCTGAATCACTTTCGTACCTTGACTCTTCATTCAAGGATGATAGGCGGTGCTCGTTTTCAGCTTGGTTTCCAAACATTTAAACATTTCATACTCTTTTCAATTAAGGCTGAAAAGTAATCTCATATATTCACGTATTATCACTTTTTAAGTATTTGAACTTCAGATTCCACTCTTTCCAATTCATTTATTTACTCCTCGGTGCTCTTTATTACATCTAATTCTGTTTGTCGGCATACGACATCTGTTACCATATGGCTCTGCTTAGGTGGTTGTAAATGGATTAATTCAGAATCTTTTGTTAACCTTGGTCAAAATTTCATTCTTGAAGACTCAACGTATAGTTGCTTTCCTTATGATCTTTGGAGAAAAATCCTTGGGCATTCCACGCAGACTTTCTTATTCCTTGAGTAGCTGAGGATGTTATCAATAAATACAGTTTGCTTATCTAAGTACTCCTTTTACAACATGTTCCTTAATTCCTTATAGTCAATAGATACGCTTGTTATTTCGCATAATATCACCAGATCTTGCAAGGCTCTTAACTCATTTTGATAGTAATCTTTGTTATGTTCTCAGGTCGGATCTTAAGTTAATCCTCGATACATAGCACATTTCTTGAATTAGGTCTCATAAGTAATCAATTCTTTATAGGGGTCACTTATTCATATTCGTTGTTTTGTTAAATTCCCTCTAATCAGTACATAATCTCATAATTTCATTCCTTCTTCTCCTTAACATCACTGGTATACTTCACAATTCACTTCTTGTAAAACCACTTCCTGGGTCTGCCTTATCCACTAGGCCTCTCATACTTCACCTTAATTCTTGGACATGTCCAACACTTCCTAATCCATTTTGAGATTTCTTTCTTATACTTGGTTATCACTATTTTCTTTAAAAATTTCCGTATATCTTGGCATTTCTTCAATGAATTCAAATACTTGATATTATGAATTCCCTGTGGGATCTCATTTCTTAATTCTTCTACTTGTAGCATCTAAGTGCTAGAAGAAAACCTGGGGGTATCGTGATCGTTCTCCTGGACGCATAAATTTTCTTACTAACTGCTAACATCGTGATCTATTATCTTCTCTTGACATCTCCTTATCTTTCCCTTAATAACTTCGACTGAAAGGGCATACTATCCATCCTTGCCCCTTTTTGGATTATAAACTTTGACTTTCAATTTCAGCTTCCAAAATTCCATAGAAAATTCTTCTGGTACAGTTCATATGTTCGTTTTCTCCTTTTTGCTTATCGCTTGCCTCTATATTTGCTTTTTCTCGTGAATACATACTTCAACCTCTTATGGTCTATATAAATCCTACACCTTTCTCCATACATATCATGTTTCTCAATCTTTCAAAGCGAATATTATTACTGCTAGTCCCAATTTGAGTCGGATACTCCTGCTCATAAGATTTCGGTTGTCTGAGTGCATATATAATAACTTTATTATACTGCATCAACACACATCCTACTCCCTTATAAGAAACATCACTATAAACTACTAAATCTCCTTGATACCTTTAAAGTAATAAAGCAGGTGCTGTAACCATTCCCTCTTCCAATTTCGCAAAACTTTCTTCACCCTGCTCCATTTCCTATAACCTTCTTACTTTTGTTGGTGCTTTTGGTCTTCCTTCATTTATAGTAACTTTAATTCCTGTTGGATCTACTTTTTGCCTCTTTCTCACTGATTACTTATGCTTTCTACCATCAAAACTTTCACCTGGTAAACTTTACATACAACTTCTTTCTTCTCCGACTCCTCAGTTGCATTAAATGCTTCGCATGGTCCTCCGCTGAATTTAACTAATACAACTACAGCTTATCCAGATATTCCTTAAAGATTCTGTCCATCAAGTTCAAATATCACTGGTATATTGGTTGATCCAAATGGCAATACGAAAATTTTATAACACAATACTTAGTTCTAAAAATTATCGTTGATATGTCCATAGATTTAATCTTCAATTGGTGAAACACCAAGCCTTAAATCAATCTTATAAAAGTACTTTGCTTCTTTCGTTCGATCAAACAAATCATTGGTTCGAGATAACAGATACTTGCTCTTGATAGCAAACTTGTTGGGCTTTCGCTGGTTGATGCATAATATCATACTTCTATCTTTCTTATGAACAATTAGTACCGGTGCACCTTATGGGGTACACTAGGTCTAATCACTCCTTCTTCTAACATCTCCTGCATTTGTTTTACTAATTTCCTCGTTTTAACTGGTGCCATTTTGTGTAAGGCCTTGGTTACCGGCTTCGACTCAGGTGCTCAATCAATCGCGAGCTTCATTTCTCTATCTAGAGGAAATGTTGACAACTCATTTAAAAACATATCTTGAAACCCCTTAATTGCTATAAAATCTTCAAATTTTTGTTTGCTTCTGACTTTTATGTATCCCATAATCACCATAATGCTCATATCTTAATCACCGTAATCATCATTAACAAATTATTTACCTTCTTTCATCTTCTGAACCTCATCACCTTCTCATTTGGCGTCCTCAGAATTTATCTTTTCATCATGACGACCTACCTGGACATCACGCTTTAATATTTAATCCATCCCTTAGAATAATATCAAATCCTCTTATCTTCCATGATATTAATTCTTCACAACTTATTACCAGAAATTCCACTTCCACTATTGGGACTCACTTATTTAACAACTACACATTCTTGACTTACTAGTCCTTTAATCACAATCCTATCAATTCAACAGGGTAATTCCTCTTATCAACAAAACCTTGGGAGCTAAACAATTAGGTTACTCTCACATTTTTCAATACTTTAACGTATAAAGTATCCACGATAACCATTCACATCACCACATTCATATTCTGAATAACATTTTCACAGGAAAATCGCAGTTTCTCGTTCTTGGAGACGTATTCCTCATTGGAGTAGATTCCCTTGATTCTTAGTGCATCTCTGACTGGGCTAGTGATTTGCAATTTTCGTCATATGCCCTTGTTTCCTTTCCATATATGAGAGGTAGATGGAACTTCATCTGCTTGGTTCATAATACGTTGATTTCTGTTTGAAAACCTCTTGCAAAGAACGACAATACAACGAAATGACTAGAAGAATTCAAAATTCAACAAAAATTAAAGTTGAAAAGAAAGAAAAAGTAAGGATATGAATATGAATGAGACAACTACATTGGTACTTAAGATGGCCAGTCTTTCATACCATATGGCTTACAGCACATGATTAGGTGGCGTCCCACCCGACTCTTCGTCATTCTGACAAAGTGTCTCACCATAACACTGTTTGTCCCAATCAAAAGCAAAACTTGAGGAAAACAATTAAATTTGAAAGGAATACAATATCCTCCTTTTTTTTGATATCATCATAAGGAGTTTATTTAAGAAAAGAAGTTCATACTTATTTAGGAATCAAAAAGGAATATACGCTGCAATATTGAAGACAAGAATGATACCATTGGTTACCATCCACATTTCACTTGTATTCATCTTTCGAGCTTGTTCGATCATATCCCAATTGCGTCATATAACAACTTTAGAAGGTACACTGAAATGCCTTCGCAAATTAAGCATTATGGTAGATTCTTACTTGCTAAGTCTTGCGTCTTTAACATAGCACTTACACATATAATACTTTAACAATTCGATCATAATGGCGTTCCTACCAGCTAACTTCGAGTTTCCTCTTTTTAATTTAGAATAACCACGAATCATTCAACATAACGATCCTTTTATTAATAATATTCTTTTTTTAAAAAAAATCTGGAAATCTTCCCAATCTCCTTCAGTCATACTCAGGCTTCTATTAGATCAATGAATTCTTTGAACTTGGATAGTCCTAGTAATTGGATGAGTAATTGCTCCATACGCTGATTCTGTTGTTAATCTTATCAAACAATATTTGTACCTTTCTGTTAGGAATAATCAACTTCTTCATAATCGCAGGTTACTTCGTTTTCTGAATTAGCAATACTAAGTCTGAAACAGCATCCTTCCAGGTAATCCGGGTCTTATAACAAACAAGAAATTCAAGTAGTAACTTGACAACCAATGTTTAAAAATCAATTTATTCAAAAAGGCTTTTAGAAATTTTAGTAAGGGAAAATCTTTTTCGAAAACTTGTTAAAAATTCTGAAAATCACAAATCTGGTTGTCCTTACTATATGAGTTGGTTGTTGCATATTATCTTATTCGTAGCTTCACATCAAAGCTTCCATACTGGTAATACTCCCGCCATCAACTTTGCAATCATTAAGTGGAGCAGACTATCCAATAGTCAACAGGTCGGCTAATGTCACATCATCTTGTTACTATAAATATATCACATCGTCATAACACCATTATCTAACTTCAAGAAAGCTCCAAGTCCATAGTCTCCTCTAACTCTCTTTCAATACTTATCTAATCCATTCCACAAGCTAGCCATGGGTGGCCTAGTCACTAATGGCTTCTTTTAACCTGGTAACAGCTTTCCTCCGGAACACTCGAATCTTCTTTATAATCTTCTTCTCAACTTTATTTATATCTCCAGTACTTACCATTTACTGTAACCCCCCGAATCCATCCTCGTAGGTACTGTTACTTCATAGGACAAATTTTAAACAGGGGGTATAAAACAGGGTGTAAGGTAAACCGAAAAGATACACTCACAACCGAATATCCAGTAAAACAAGAATACATAGATGGAGGTTCTTAAATAGGTAGTCTCATATCAAGAGGTGGTAAAGTAGCGTAGATTAGCTTGAAGAGGTGCAACTGTCATAACAGAAGGTAGTGCCATTAATATTGATGGAGGAACAAGGTGCAAATCAAATCTGAGAGAAAATGACGATCCTCGAACGGAAAGCTCCAAACGATCAGATGATACAGGGAAATCAGGATCTGCCATTGCCGTTGTCTGGAAATCACGTCACAAGTTAAGAATCCCGAATCGTAATATGAACCATACCGGAGACCTACTATACCATCGCACTCAACCTCACAACGTCTTATCTTTCTATTTCCTATTCCTATTCCTAACCCTCTACTCAATCCCAACGATCTAGGCTTGTTTCAGTGACTTATAACTTGTAGCTCTGATACCAACCTGTGGCGCCCTCCAAACTCAGGTCAGAAGTTTGGGGTCCACAACACAAACACAATATATCAACCTGTATATGAAATATTAATTGCAATGACCCTGCTCTATGAAACCATGGATCACAACAGGTTTAAGTATGAAAACAAGCCACAACCTTAACTTTTATTACAACGTACCAAATTTCCCTTTTATTTAACTTACAACTGATAATAAAAGTATTCTTACAATTTGACTATCTCTCTACCCCATGAAGCTTCTGCTAGCTCGATCCAACTCAACTGAAACCTTAGCCCACACTTTGGACTGAGGAACTTCACTATCATCCATATCCTTTTCAACTGTAACATATATAAAAAGATTCACAAGAGTGAGCTAACTAGCTCGGCAAGTCATGATAACGATAACTGAGGTTAAACAATGATCAAATGAAATGATTCAAAGGAATCAAGTTTCTTTTTAACTAATCATTAGAATTGGATATTCATTTTAAGTTTTAAAAACCAAGGTTAGGCTGCTGATCAGTCACGCACTAACCCCGAGCAAGCACACAGCACTGCTCTAATTACTGGATCCAAGGCACACATTGGCCTAACTTGACCATTGGTATGGTCTGACCACGAATCTGGTCCACATATATAAAAACTATCCAATCCTAAAGCAGTTCAATACGATAACAATGTGATTCAATAAAACAAGATCATAATCAATGATGGTTAAACATTTGCATAAAAATGTAAGGAAACTCATGGATATCTCAAGGGTATATCAGGGTATGTATAAGAAATGGTTTTAGTTTGTACAAGGGTCATGTATTTGACCAGTAATGATTTTTCAAGATATGGTTATTTGATGTTATTAAGAATGATTGGAGTATAAAAGTTTCTGTGTTTTCAAATCATTCTCTTTCAGTGTTTAGTGTTTGGTAGTTATACCTTTGGGAAGTAGTATTATATTTGTATGGTTTGGTGTCTGAGGATTAACAAAGGACGGATTACAAAGAATAAGGCTTATGGCTCAAGATCAAGAAAATCAGGGTTCAAGGTTAAATGGTTTGAAGCTCTTACAATATAAAACAGGAGCTATTTTGTATAATAGTGACATGTTAAAAAATAGTTCGAAAACATTGGTAATATATATCTTGAAGAAAAGTTCAGAAATACTTGCTTTACAAGGCTTTACTACTATTACTGATCAACTCTGAGCCGACTCTGCTGCTCAGGCTCTAACGTCCAACCACTAGATCCCAATGTATTCGATTTCAACACTCAGGTCTTTCTGTTGAGACTCTACTGAGCTCGTCGACTGACCACTAGGTTATCTTTAGTCCATCGTCCACTTTCAAGTTCCCGGCTATAACCTACAGGGTCGAAATACCCTACGTTAGACATCTAGGTATGCTTGACATATCCTCGATACCAATTTACCCAACGATATTCAAACCTGACTCGTAATTATATACATTATTGCAATACAGGCATCAGTTAGGGTTAACGTTCTCGAAAATCGATTCGGTGTTCCTTTTCAGAAAGTATGTATACTTGTTATCGTATGAAATTAGGGTTATTGGTTTTGGCAAAATGTTTCACTACAATGTACAATTAGGTTTTGTATAAAACATACGTTTATGTACGGAAACACGGGAGCGTCTCCTTTGTTTATCGGACTACCCATCGAAACAATTCGACGTCAACCAACAATAATCAAATTCACAACAATCACAATCCAACAATCCAATTATCTACCCAACTTTGATATAACATAAGATTTTCGCTTCAAAAATTAATTTCACGCACTAAATTTTATTTTAAAAATTTTAGGACTCAGATTACATCATCACGGTCCACCATCCGCTCGTAAAAATTCATCGCGGATGGCGGCAAAATCCATTGGTGCCCGATAAATTCGGGTGTCCAAATGAAATTCACCGATAAATTATATTTTGTCCGCACAAAATATATCGAATTTATTTCTTTAAAATATTCAAATAGGTTCCTGCAAAATTTAAGAAACCCGAATCAAAATTGCATACAACCGGAATAGCAGGACAACAATCGAAAAAATAATAATAGCAACATAGCCTCCAGTCCAATTAAACGATGCGTACATACATACACATGCGTGTATGTATGCAATCAACAGAAACCAAACTGGGAAAATCAGAAAGTACCAAGGCGGAGCCAGCAATAGAAACAATAACAAGAAAAAGGAACATGAGCAGCTATGGTACCGGAACAACCGTGGGTTCGCCGGAAACCATGGCGGTAGCTCGGAGACAGGAAATAGGCAGAAAATTAAGGAAAGAAAGAGGGGAGGGAGAGACTGCCATGAGAGAAACAGGGAAGCTAGAGAGAGAGGTGGAACAAATCGAAGGGGAGGAGATGAGACCGCCGGGAAAGAAGAAAGAACAGGGCAGGGGTATATTATTATTTTGTTCTCTTATTTATTTATAAGGCAGCACGTGTCCACGACTCTGCTGAAACTACGACATGTATATTTTTGAGATAATCACGAAAGTCCTGAGACTCAATTTGTCCCGATATTTGATTTTTTAACGAATGATTTAAAGGCGATAATAAACCGAAAATTTACCAAACTAGTTTTAAAATTTTATAAAAATCCCGAAACTAATAAAATAAAATTTTCATAATTTTTAGAGCACTTTTGAAACGCAACTCGTATCTGCATTTCACAATTAGCGAACCAAACTGTGTTTAAAACAAATTCAGAAAATTGCGAAAATAGTCTTAAAATACTAAAAATATCCCGAAGTTTGTAAAAACATAAATTTTGAAATTTTTAAACAATTTCTAAAACGCAACTTATACCCGCTTTTATCAATTAAACGAATCGACACGCGGGTGAAACTGACTTCGAAAATTCCCAAAATAATTTTAAAATTCTCAAAATAATACGGACTTAATAAAATATCAGTTTCATGATTTTTGAAGATTTCCATAATTAAATATGGATTTTACCACTAAACACACTCAGAAAATCATTTATAATTAAATAATTAACGAAGTATTGATTTCTCAATTTTATAAAATCCTAAAAATAATTAATGTAATTATAAAATCATAAAAACAATTTTAGAGACAATTCAAATATTTATACAAATAAATTTGCATTAAATCCACTTTAAAAGTGAAACAATTCAATACAATCCATTAATTAATCATGCGGACAACCCAATACATCATAAATCACATCTAGATAATAATCAAACAACACATAGCGGTCAAAATTAATACACATATTTTATTTAATTAATAATTTCCATGATAATCACCTATTTAAATAATTCAAAAACACACGAGTTGTTATCATAACTCGATTATCCTCAAGGCAATCACATGATTATACGAAGAATAAATTCAAGACACAAAATAACTTATAACACTTCAAGATCACTGGAGCTTATTACGGAATCATGCTTTTATTCAACACAACAACAAATGCTTATTTGACCGTGCAATGAGTGAGGTCCACAAAAGACTTATGCAATGGCATCCCTTTAGCGAGCGTTAGGTTAGCGGATCCCAGACTATAAAAACCTTAGGTCACTAGCCACAAAGTCCCCTAAGAACTTAATAACTCGAATACCAAAGAGCCCACTCATGATCAATTATGCATTTTAATACTTTTTTTTTCTTCTTTTTTTTTCTTTTTTTTTCTTTTTCTATTTTTTCTCTTTTTTTTCAAATTTCTGAGCAAGTGCGTTTCGCTCCATCTTGCTCAACCCTAGACTACTCGCATAAAAATATGAGCCGGCTACTAGCCATTTGCCGCATAGCCACAATTAGAAATGAATTCCAATTTTTACTCCAATTTTTTTTCTATTCATGCCTTTTATCATTAAGAACCTATCATAAATTCTAAGCATAATCAATAGAATAACCTCACAAACCATCAAACCATGACAACCATCTAGTCCTTAAGGCATACTCTAAGACTTAGTGAAATTACAAATGTTTCTAGCATGCATGTCAACCTACAAG
Organism: Apium graveolens; assembly: GCF_009905375.1. Taxonomy (NCBI): domain Eukaryota; kingdom Viridiplantae; phylum Streptophyta; class Magnoliopsida; order Apiales; family Apiaceae; genus Apium; species Apium graveolens. The sequence continues at coordinate 268,619,233 of NC_133648.1, forward strand.
ACTCAATCATCACTCTAACGCTATCACTACACTTGCATCAATATCACAAATCAATCGGTAAAGCAACGCAAAAGGGATCATTGGAGATGCATGAGCTAAATGACATGATAAATAAAGCTATAGAATAAAAAAACTATTATATGGCAAAAATATGCAACTATATGAACTAAACTATCATGAATATGCAACTACATGACATACACACAAAAATATTCCTTAACTACCACCCTCAAACTTAAAATCTTCACTATCCCCAGTGAAGGTAGTAGAAAGGAACACAGGGTATACATACTCGGAGAAATCATCATCATCACCCTCAGAGGGTGGAGTGTCAGGAGGCGGATAAGCAGAGTCCTCACCAAAAATGGGCCACTGGATGTCAGCTCCAAGGCCTCTGAAAGCAGTCCCAAGTGCAAGGGTGAGCTCCAGAGCAAGCCTACTCTGTGACTCACATATCGCATCCATCCTCCTCGACAGCCTCCTATACTGGGCATCAGCCATCCCAGCACCTTCCTGGGCTTTAGAAGAGCCTGCCTCATCACGACCCTGACTGGGCCTAGCCATGGTAGCACCAGCTGCTAGACGTCCTCCTGGAAGATGATATCCCAAACCATGCTCCTCGGGCTCTCCACTCGTCCACTCCTACATCGCATTCAGAGTCGCTGAGTCAAGAAGAGCGGCCGGCATCTGCAGCTGCTCGTGAGAAGGCCAATGAACTCCCACTACTCTGCACAGCTTCGTGACAGTAGATGCATAAGGGATGTTCATGTGCTTCGCCCCCTCAAAAACTTCAAAATCCCTTGGTAGATGAACTCCCCAAGGTCCACATAATACTCCTCATTCAATATCCCCCATAACAACCTTGCTCGCTCAACTATAACCTCATGTGCATGCGAAGTAGGCAAAATATTAGCACAAATAAAAACATTCCATGAACGGGCATACCTATTCATCACAATCGCTGGAAAAGAACGATACTCGTTAGATCCCGTCTTGAACCTCCACACCATGCCCGGCTGACAGAGGGTAGCCACAATCAAATCCAAATCAAAATCCTCGGGTGTCTTCTCATTCCAATTCTCCTCTGTGGGCTTCCGTTGTCGCTGCCCAATAACACGGCGAATCGCCTCCGGCTGATAATCTACAATAAGCCCACGAACAACAGTAAACCCATTCTTTTCAGCCTTGCCGTTCATATAAAACTCGTGAACCACACTCATTGGAACCGCCTCAAGGCGACTCATAAAAAGAAATCCACCCTTCTCCGCAATCATCGGTAACAACTCACCATCCCTCCCCGATGGTAAAAATCCCCTCTCCTTCAAAATCGGCATAGCCAGAAGCCTAGTATACTCCTCCTCAGCATCCCTATCCATCAAACGAGGTCTCGCAGCAGTTCCCCTCGAAGAATAAGTAATAGGAACGGTGCTGCTGCTATCAATAGTTCGGGATCTCTTAGGTGCCATCGAAACTGAGAAAAAATGTTTAAAAGTTGTGTTTTGAGTGTAGGAGAGAGTTTTAAAGTTAAAAGTATATGAGAGTGTATATGGAGGAGTTGTGTGTATATATAGGGTAGGAATTAGGGTTAAAATTAGAGTAGGAGTGGGGTTTGTGGGAGATAAAATGTGGATTGTATAAAAGAAATCGTGGGTTGTGGGTTTGTATTTTGTTTTTGGATTTTTCTGATTTTTTTTGGATTTTTTTATAAGGCAAAAAAAATTCTGACAGTCGGGTCCTAAGCTGCCACCCAGCTTTCCTGAGCGGGTGCCCAACATCCTGAGTGGCCGCCCAGCTTTCCTGAGCGGGCGCCCAAGGGGTTTCTTGAAAAAAGATTTTTTCTGCCTAATTTTCTAATTTGTTTTTGGGTTTTTTGGATATGGTACTAACTTCTAAACGTTCCTCAAGGTTAAAGTCTTGGGTTACCTCTCAAGAAGCGCTTCTTTTACGTCATTAGCTTGACGTAGAGGAGTTCAATCAAGTTGACAATAAAACGGCACTAACCACTTCCCGATTTGTCGTGTCCCCATAGTAATGCTTCAATCTCTAACCATTAACCTTGAATGCTTGGCCTGGATCATTCTCAAAAATCTCCACCGCTCTATGTGGAAACACAGTTTTGACGATTAAAGGTCCAGACCACCTTGATTTCAACTTTCCAGGAAAAAATCAGAGACGAGAGTTGAATAAAAGAACTTGTTGCCCTGGCACGAATGACTTAGGAGATAGCTTCCTGTCGTGCCACCTTTTTACTTTTTCCTTGTACATTTTGTTGTTCTCGTACGCTTGAAGTCAAAATTCATCAAGTTCATTTAACTGAAGCATTCGCTTCTTCCCAGCTGCATCTAGATCAAGGTTCAACTTCTTCAACGCCCAATAAGCCTTATGCTCAAGCTCGGCAGGTAAATGACATCCCTTACCATAAATAAGTTGAAATGGGGACATCCCAAGTGGAATCTTGTATGCTGTTCTATAAGCCCAAACAGCTTTATCGAGCTTTAAAGACCAATCCTTCCTTGACGGACAAACAACTTTTTCCAGAATGCGCTTGATCTCTCTATTAGACACTTCAGCTTGACCATTCGTTTGCAAATGATAGGCAGTAGCAACACGATGATTCAGAAATGTGACCCCTCATCACTTATGATTACCCGTGATGTTCTAAACCTTGTGAATATCTGTTTATGGAGAAAATTCAACACTACCTTCGCATCATTCATTGGTAGAGCCTTGACTTCTACCCATTTCGAGACATAATCTACCGCCAGCAAGATGTACTGATTATTGCAGGACGAGACAAATGGTCCCATGATATCGATTCCCCAAACATCAAAGACCTCGACTTCAAGCATCACATTTAAAGGCATCTCATCCTTTTTAGTAAGAATGATCACACCTTAAAACGAACTGATGCGCATCCTTAAACAACGTAGGCCATAAAAAACCTGCTTGCAAAAATACGAGTTGTCGTCTTTTCACCACCATAATGTCCACCATAAACTGTGGAATGGCAGTCTCGTAATATCCCCTCCGTCTCACAGAATGGGATACATCTTCTGATGATCTGGTTAGCTCCCTGTCTAAACAAATATGGTTCATCCCACATGTACCACTTCACCTCATGCAGAAACTTCTTCTTTTGAGCTGCATTCATATTAGGAGGCATTATATTGCTGAAAAGATAGTTCACAATATCTGCGAACCATGGCTCTTCCTCCTGAATTGCGAACAACTGCTCATCCGGAAAAGATTCGTTGATCAATGTCTTATCTTGTGAAGTCGAACCGGGATTCTCCAATCTAGAGAGATGGTCAGCTACTTGATTCTCAGTACCTTTTCGATCCTTGATTTCTAACTTAAATTCCTGTAGCAAGAGCACCCAACGAATAAGTCTAGGCTTCGAATCCTTCTTTGAGACCAAATAGCGAATGACAGCATGATCAGTGAATACTGTCACCTTTGTCCCAAACAGATAAGATCGAAATTTTTCAAAACCAAAGACTATAGCCAAGAGCTCCTTCTCAGTAGTGGTGTAGTTCATTTGAGCTCCATTTAGAGTCTTACTAGCATTGTAGACCACATGAAAAAGATTATTCGTGCGCTGCCCAAGAACTGCTCCCGCTGCATAATCACTCGCATCACACATCATCTCAAAAGGTTCTGTCCAATCAGGTGTCGTAATAACTGGTGCAGTTATCAAACTCTTCTTGAGAGTCTCGAATGCCGCCAAACATTCATCATCAAATTTGAAAGGCACATCTTTCTCGAGCAAGTTGCATAACGGCTTAGATTTCTTCGAGAAGTCCTTGATGAAACGCCGATAAAAACCCGCGTGACCAAGAAAACTACGGATTCCTTTCACATAAATAGGTGGTGGAAGATTTTCAATGACTCCCACCTTGGCTTTGTCCACCTCAAGACCCTTGCTAGAGAATTTATGCCCAAGAATAATGCCTTCTCGCACCATAAAGTGACATTTTTCCCAATTGAGCACCAAATTAGTTTCCACACACCTTTTGAGTACCGAACGACGATTATTCAAACATTCATCATACGAATGTCCAAAGACGGAGAAGTCGTCCATGAACACTTCGACATTGTTTCCAATAATATCAGAGAATATAGCCATCATGCATCTCTGAAAAGTGGCAGGTGCACCACATAAACCAAACGAAACTCTGCGAAAAGCAAACGTGCCAAATGGACAAGTGAAGGTAGTCTTTTCTTGATCTTCTAGTGCAATGAAAATCTGATTATACCCTGAATAGCCATCCAGAAGACAATAATACTCATGACCAGCCAACCTGTCAAGCATCTGATCAATAAATGGAAGAGGGAAGTGATCCTTCCTCGTGGCTTTGTTCAACTTTCTATAATCCATGCATACCCTCCATCCTGTGACTGTACGAGTGGGGATGAGCTCGTTCTTCTCATTTGCTACCACAGTTATACCTCCTTTCTTAGGTACACATTGCACGGGGCTCACCCAAGAATTGTCAGAAATAGGATATATGATTCCTGCATCTAGCCACTTCAGAATTTCTTTCTTCACCACTTCTTTCATGATAGGATTAAGTCTTCTCTGTTGCTTAACAGTCGGCTTACTACCTTCCTCTAGCAGAATTTTATGCATACAGTACGAAGGGTTGATCCCTTTTATATCTGCTATAGTCCATTCGATGGCCGATTTGAATTCACACACCTTTTGAGCACCGAACGAAGATTATTCAAACATTCATCATACGAATGTCCAAAGACGGAGAAGTCGTCCATAAACACTTCGACATTGTTTCCAATAATATCAGAGAATATAGCCATCATGCATCTCTGAAAAGTGGCCGGTGCGCCACATAACCCAAACGAAACTCTGCAAAAAGCAAACATGCCAAATGGACAAGTGAAGGTAGTCTTTTCCTGATCCTCTGGTGCAATACAAATCTGATTATACCCTAAGTAGCCATCCAGAAGACAATAATACTCATGACCAGCCAACCTGTCAAACATCTGATCAATAAATGGAAGAGGGAAGTGATCCTTCCTCGTGGTTTTTTTCAGCTTTCGGTAATCCATGCATACTCTTCATCCTGTAACTGTTCGAGTGGGGATGAGCTCATTCTTCTCATTTGCTACCACGGTGATACCTCCTTTCTTAGGCACACATTGCACGGGGCTCACCCAAGAATTGTCAGAAATAGGATATATGATTCCTGTATCTAGCCACTTCAGAATTTCTTTCTTCACCACTTCTTTCATGATAGGATTAAGTCTTCTCTGTTGCTTAACAGTCGGCTTACTACCTTCCTCTAGCAGAATTTTATGCATACAGTACGAAGGGTTGATCCCTTTTATATCTGCTATAGTCCATTCGATGGCCGATTTGAATTCTCTCAAGATCCTCAAGAGCTTGTACTCCTCATTACCTGAAAGGTCAGATGCCATAATGATAGGTAAAGTAGATGCATCTTCTAAAAAAGCATACCTCAAGTGTTCAGGCAATGGTTTAAGCTCCAAAGTAAGTGCTTCCTCAATAGATGGTTTGATCTTTCCCTCAGCATTCTTGAGATCAGTAGTACCAAGAGATTCAAATGGCATGTCTAGCTTTCGCCTCCAAGGAGAAGCATTTAGATATTGTAGCTGCTCATTACCATCCTCATCGTCACTGTCAAATTCCCCCACTAAGGCTTTCTCTAAGGCATCAGACATTAGCATATGATCAAGTTCTGAAGTTACCGCAGAATCAATCAAATCCACCTTTAAGCATTACTCATCTTCTGTAGGGAATTTCATCACCTTGAATACATTGAATGTCACATCCTGATCCTGCACCCTCATAGTAAGTTCACCTTTCTGCACATCTATCAAGATATGGCCTGTAGCCAAGAAAGGTCTTCCCAAGATTATGGGAATCTTCTTATCTTCCTCAAAATCCAAAATGACAAAGTCTGCAGGGAAGAAGAGCTTATCCACATTTACTAACACGTCCTCCACGATGCCTCGTGGGTATGTAATAGAACGATCAGCCTATTATAGAGACATGTAGGTGGGCTTTGGATCAGGAAAATTCAACTTTTTGAAGATAGACAATGGCATCAGATTGATGCTTACTCCCAAATCGCACAGGCATTTGTCGAAAGACAACTTGCCAATGATGCAAGGAATGGTGAAGTTACCTGGATCTTTAAGCTTTGGAGGTAATTTTTGTTGCAGCACAACACTGCACTCTTACGTTAGAGCAACGGTATCAAGGTCATCCAGTTTTACCTTCCTTGAAAGAATACTCTTCATGAATTTTACATATCTAGGCATTTGCTCCAGAGCCTCAGCAAAAGGTATGTTGATGTGAAGTTTCTTGAACACCTCCAGAAACTTACCGAACTGCTTATCCAATTTTTATTGTTGCAATCTCTTAGGGAAGGCGGTGGAGGATAGATTTGTTTCTCCCCTGTATTACCCTCAGGCAGAGTGTGTTTAATAGTAGTCTTCCTTGGTTCCGCCGCTTTCTCCTTTTGATTGTCTTCTTCATCTACAACTTCAGCTTCTCCATCTTTCGCTTTTTCAGCATCAGCAACTTTTCCAGACCTTAAGGTAATAGCTTTGACTTGCTCTTTAGCTTCCTTCCTGCCTGGCACTTCAGTATCGCTGGGAAGTGTGCCAGGTTGACGATTAAACACGGCATTGGCTATTTGACCGATTTGATTTTCCAAGGTCTTGATAGAAACAGCCTGACTTTTACACAACAGCTTGAGCTCCTCGAAATCAGCACTAGAAGGTGGAGCAGCACCTCCTTGTTGAGGATATGATTGCCTTTGAGCGTAATGCTGTGGTTGCTGGAATCCAGGTGGATTAAACTGTTTACTTACGCCTTGCTGATATGGTTGCTGAATAACATTCTGATTATTGCTCCAACTGAAATTGGGATGATTTCTGTTGTTAGGATGATAAGTAGCTGGCACAGGCTGCTGCGGTCGCTGATAATTGTTCACATACTGAACAGATTCATTAATAAGAGAACACTGATCCGTAGCATGAGAACCTGCACAAAGATCACATACCATAGCTATCTGATTGACTCCATATTTGGCTAAAGAATCGACCTTCAAAGACAGCGCTTGGAGCTGCGCGGCAATAGCTGTAGCTGCATCAACTTCCAGAATACCTGCTACCTTCCCAGACATCATCCTTTGAGTGGGGTTTTGATGCTCATTTGCAGCCATAGTTTTAATAAGATTATAAGCCTCAGTATAGCTTTTGCCCCACAAGGCGCCTCCCGCTGCTGCATCGAGCATGGGCCGAGATTGGGCCCCCAAACCATTATAGAAACCAGTGATCACCATCCAGTCAGGTATACCATGATGTGGACACTTTCTCAATATCTCCTTGTAGCGCTCCCAAGCTTCGCACATAGATTTTGTTGGTTGCTGCGCAAACTGAGTAAGAGCACTCCTCATAGCCGCAGTCTTGGCCATTGGATAGAACTTCACCAGAAACTTTTGCGCAAGATCTTGCCAAGTAGTGATGGACCCGGCTGGTTCAGAATGTAACCAGTCCTTAGCTTTATCCCTCAGAGAGAATGGGAAAAGCCTCATCTTGATAGCCTCATCAGTCACACCATTATATTTGAAAGTACTACAAATCTCGACAAAATTCCTGATATACATGTTGGGGTCTTCAGTCGCAGTACCTCCGAAAGAAACAGAATTCTGCACCATCTGAATAGTTCCCGGCTTGATTTCAAAAGTATTAGCCTGAATAACCGGATGAAGGATGCTTGACTAAATGTCATCAATTTTAGGCTGAGAAAAGTCCATAAGAGCTGGATCTGCTGCTAGAACTATACGATCACCTATGATTACTGGTTCTTTCTGCTCACTCTCTTTATCTGAATCTTCAAAATCTATCTTCTCTAGACTATCAAGAACTGAGTCTGTTTCCTCAGCCGTATCTAAAGTTCTCTTGCGAGTGCGAGAACGTGTTTGCATAAATGCTCGCTAGAATACCTGAAACACAACCAGAAATAATAAGTAACACGTCTTAATTAATGAGTCCTAATGACCACTGATGGCAAGTACATAAACTAAACAAATACGCCGAGTCCCCGGCAGCGGCGCTAAAAACTTGTTAGGCACAAAACACGCGCTAATAATCCACGCAAGTATACACGTTCGCAAGTAATATAGAATAAATTCTAGTTCGTTCCCACAGAGACTCAGACTAATTATGTTCAATTAACACTTACTCACCAATGTATGATTACTTCTCAATGTCAAGACAATAACACTTAGATTTGATTAACTAATTATTAACTACAATTAACTATGAGAATTAAACACTTAATTGACACTTGAATTAATCAATATTAAACATACATGAGATCATAACTTCATTACTACTTCCTTCAATAGTTATCGTTATTACCCTTAGCATGAAACGGTGATGATATTAATCGAACAACACGACAAGCCAACTTTCATTGTACTAATACCATTCTACCAAACATTCACAATTAAGATAGAAGTTGAATAGGCATCAATTATGTTGAGACCCTATATGTCTACAGGATTTGACAACATAACGATTTAAGCACAAGTTATTCCTCATGATTACACAGGACAAGTAAAACGGTTAGAGTTACCCACTAATCATGCATACACATATATGAACCTATGCTAGCAGGGCAAGTTCTAAACCTCAAGATCCACCGTCGCTTCACATGAGATTAATAGCCTATCTTATATGTTCGCGACACACATAAGACGAATAAGCACAATCTATGCTAGATATCATACAATCATCACACACTAAGGTATTAAACAACTAACTAAAAAAATCCATAGTAAATCTGTTACGACCCCGTGATCACGATTAGCCCATGATAGAACTCATCATCACCATGGGTTCATATGAATACATGATAATAACACACAATATAAACTAATAAAAATACTTATTAAAATCAGAGTACGTCACAAGAGTAATTAGGTTCAAAGTAAAGAAAACTAGCATCCACTGATACAACGAATAAAAGAATCACAAGAAAACCTATGCTTCATCTTCTTCTTTGTGATGTGCTAAAACGGTCTTCTTCCTTCTCTCCTGGCTCCTTGCTTAATACCACGCTCTATGAAACGTCTCTAAGAACTACTTATATAGAAGCCCACAAGAACCAGCCATCGCAGAAGTCCAACAAAATAAGGATTATAAAAAATCAGTATTAAATTTCTCGCCCCTGAGCGGCCGCCCAGCATTCCTGAGCGGGCGCCCAGCATCCTGAGCGGCCCCCAGCATTCCTGAGCGGGCGCCCAGCAGGCTACTGGAAAATTTCTCATTATGCTCCTGATTTCTGCTGCGTTCTGCTCCTAACTTCCCACAACCAATGCCAAGCACTTCCCTAGGCTTAATTCTGATGAATTCTTCCTACATATGCAAGTTATACCCTGAAATGCAAAAACACTTGAAAAATGCATCAAATACACAAAATACCTGATTTCAAGACATCAATTCAAGCCATTATAAGACGTTCTAAGTGGTATAAAATGCCATTTATCACAACTGCTTTAACATTTTCAGCTATAAGGTCAAAATTATCCTTTTGACACTCGGACTCCCCGGAGACACGCTGGCTTTCATTACGCATACACAACGCATCAAGAAAGTCTTGTGTTAAATTATGAAAATTGGAAGTTACACATTTAGATACAAACTTAAGTCATAATCATTTCAAAACAGTATGAGTCATGTCAAATATTCAGGAAATGGAGGAGGTTTTCGCTAAGATTCGAAGAGGAGGAACAAGGAAGCTTAAGTTACGAAAATGACACAGAGGAGTTAAGTGAAATCGATACTAGATGATGCCTGGTGGAGCATTTTCTTACAGATTCTCACATTGATTTTCAGGCCATGCAACATAAAATGGCTTCTTTGTGGAGACTACGAAGGGGTCTGTATGTTAAACCTCTGGAGGAAAATAAATTCATCTTTCAGTTCTACCACGAGATTGACATTAAGTGAGTAATAGAAGGAAGTTCATGGATATTCAGATGTTTTTATCTGGTTCTAGAACGCTTACATGAAGGAGATAACCCAAGAACGATGGAGATAAGAAATATAGACTTATGGGTTAAGTTACATGGTATGAACTCAGGCTTCATGTCACAATGGGTTGCCACTGATATTGGAAATTATATAGGCAAATACATCGCTGGAGATCCTAAAAACTTTATTGGCATTTGGAGAGAGTTCTTATGGATTAGAGTATCAATTCCATTAAATTTGCCAATAAAATGGAGAATGAAACTGAAGAAATCTGACAAGGAGTGGTGCTGTGTAAATTTTAAATATGAAGCAATACCTACATTTTGCTTTATATGTGGATTAATCGGACATGGGGAACGGTTCTGTGATAGTATTTTTGATAGTCCAGTTGAAATTATAGACAAACCTTATGGGGCTTGGCTACAAGCAGAGCCGAGAAGAAGATCCCATACGATGGGGGAGAAATGGCTACGCAGTGGTAGCAATTTTCAGGCGAGGAATTCCGGCATAGAGGAGGGGAATAAGTCAGATAAGGCAACTTGCATGAAAGACGCGCAGGTACAACAAAGTAGCACTAATTCAGGGATTGTCTTATCATCTGGTGCAATAGATAAGGGTGATATCAGATTGAGTGATAATATAAAGGAGAAATTAATTCAAAACGTGCCTAAGCTCATTAATTCTCAAATTTTAAATAATGGGCTGGACACAGAGACAAGTGGGTTGGATAGTACGGAGTTATTTGTGGTGGATCCAAAACGTCATCGAATGGGCTTGGATCATGAGAAAGAAACAACACCAACCCAGGAGCAAGATACAGACATGGAAACACGGGAGATTCAGGTTATAGACTCAAAAACAATTTTATGGCGGGTGCTGCAGTGCAGGCCCGCCTATCATTATGAATGCATTGGCTTGGAACTTCCAGGGTTTGGGTTCCCCTGGGAAAATTTGGTTCCTTAAAGACTTAACCCGTTTTGAAAAACCATCTTTTGTTTTCCTTAGTGAGATGATTAGTAGTTATGCGAAGATGGAGGAGTTATGTTCTACTCTGGGTTTTGGAGGTTTCATAGCAGTTGAACCTCAAGGAAAAAGTGGTGGTATCGCCATGTTCTGGAAAGATGCAAATAGTGTTAACCTTATGAGCTTCTCTCGTATCATATTGATGTAGTATTCAAGGAAGTTGATGACAAATCGTGGAGAATAACATGGATTTATAGAGAACCAGCAAGAAATCATAGACAAAAAACATGGGACCTGTTAAGAAACTTAGCTCGTGATGCTAATCTCCCATGGTGTTTAGTAGGAGATATTAACAATATAACCTCGCAATCAGACAAGAGAGGAGGTCCACCATATCCAGAAGTTTTAATTGAAGGTTTTAATGCGTGTCTTCAAGATGCAGACCTTCATAATCTTGACTTAATAGGTCACCAATTCACTTGGGAACGAGGCCGTAACACTAATCATTGGACAGAAATTAGATTGGATCGCATTTTAGCTAATACCAGTTGGTTGAGTAGGTTTAATAAACTAAGGTTTATAATGTGGAAGGGTCTCCATCAGATCATAGCCCTTTGATTTTAATTCCGGAAGCTGTTAACAATAAAAAAGAAGAAACACTTCAAATTTTAAAATGCATGGCTCATGGAGCCATTGTTCAATGAGATAATCCAAGGATGCTGGGAGGAGGAAGATAGTTGTTGGTGAGACTGCGTAGTTGTATGAACAGTTATGTGATAACTCAACATGATAACAACACTAGAACAAGACAGGTTAATAATACTACATCTACACAACAAATCAGGAAGAATGAAGACAAGGCAAATACAAAGAATCAGAAGATTAGAAGAAGGCCTGAAGTCTGTCTACAGGTCACTGAAAGAAGTTCATTAATATGATCATGCCTCAGTGAAGAACAAAGGTTAAAGACTTTCAGGGTTTCAGAAATGTTGAAGATTCAGTATACAAGTGCTATCGGAAGATTTCAGTGTATTGCCATTGATTGAAGATAGACAGTGTTCGAAGCATAGGAATCTGAAGAATTGAAGATAGGGTATAGACATAGGTTAATGAAGACATTGTCTAAAGTACCATAAAGGATTCCAGTGAAAGTACAGTTGTTTATTGTCAGTCAGTGTCTGAAGCGATAAAGTTGTTGCAAGCTTAACAATTTAATCAAGGCCATAATACGAAGACCTGAATCGGGGTTAGCCGTCTGTGAACCAGACCAGTTGCACTAGGCGTCAACAGCTCGTGAAACGAATCTGGGTATTATTTAGAGAAGAATTGTTAAGTTGAGGAACATACTTGGATTGAACGTTTATCTATTAAAGTACGAGAAGAGGTGCGCGGGGTATACAGCTAAACAGCTCAGGGGACTGGCAAAGCTTAAAGTTTAATGGTTAAATTAAATATATTTATTTAAAGGACTTTATATAATTTATTTAATAAACTTAAATTGATTTATCTTATAAACTTTAAATAAGTTTATTTTATAAATCTAAATTACTTTATTTATATAAGTTATATTTAATTTATTTTATAAATTAATTTAGTTACAATTTAAACTTAAAAAGAAAAATAAAAAGAGAAAGAGAAAAAAAATAGAAAAGAAAAAAAAATAGAAAAGGAAAGGAAAAAAAACAAAAAACAAAAAAAGAAAAAGAAAATAAAAGAAAATAAAAGAAAAACAAAAAAAAGGAAAAAGAAAATAAAAGAATAGAAATAAAGAAACGTGCAAGTTTAGTTTGTTATGTTAAAGTACAAGTTTGTACTTGTAGTAGTAGTAATAAAACATGTCGCCACAGAGCTACTTGGAGTCGCCAGAGAGTCCCCCCCCCCGGTCGCCATAGGCCATTTGTTTTGGTTTGGTTAAGTACAAGTTGTACTAGTAACCCCTATGTTAGATATATTTGATAATGTCATGTCTAATATGATTTATGTTTAGTTTTCAGATCTTACTTAAACAGGACAAATCAGTACTTAACTGAAATCAACACTTATATTGAAGTCAGAACTTACGTTATCAGTACTTAAGGTTCAGGAGATATTTATCAGGAGATAATATCAGGACTTAAAGGAAACTTTCAGATAAGAAAGGCGGCTGATTGAAAGGAAAGAAGATCAAGACAAACGTAAGAAGAGATATGCATGAAGAAGGAATTCTATGAAGAATAGAATACTTGGAAGAAAAGAAAACTGATTGATATATTTTAGGAAGCAAAATTATATTTCATATCAATTAGCGATTATCTTGTAACTGTGTAATATATAAACACAGACATAGGGTTTACACTATAAGTATTATCATTATCGAGAATATTATTTATTGTAACCCTAGCAGCTCTCGTGATATTTGTTCATCAATGAGAGAGGACAGTTCCATATTGTAACAGAGTTTATTGCATTGAATAAAATCTGTTTTCTGTTACTTGTGTTATTTGAATTTGATTTGATTGTGCTATACACTGTATTCAACCCCCTTCTACAGTGTGTATGACCTGACAAGTGGTATCAGAGCCTATCTGTTAACACACAAACAGTTTAAGATCCAAAAAATATCATGTCTGAAGTGGAAACTCCAATCAAGCCCACCAAAACTGAAGAACCCCCAAAGACTCAAATCCATAGTCGATATGAGGCTATTAGAGTTCCCATACTGAAACCATCTGAATATCCCATATGGAAGGTGAGGATGACTATGTTTCTGGAAGCTACAGATCCAGAATTTCTTGATAGAATCAATGAAGGACCTCACAAGCCAACAAAGCTCGCTGTTATAGTTGCAGGTGAAGCAGAAAAGTCTGTACCAAAGGAGAAGAGTGATTACACTGCTGAAGATATAGCATCAATTGCTAAGGATGCTAAGGTACGACACTTGCTGCATAGTGCCATTGATAATGTAATGTCAAATAGGGTAATTAACTGCAAGACTACAAAGGAGATATGGGATGCCTTGGAGACAAGGTGCCAGGGAACTGATTCGATTAAGAAGAACAGGAAGACAATACTCACTCAAGAGTATGAACACTTTGACTCAAAGCCTAATGAGTCATTGACTGATTTATATGACAGATTTGTCAAACTCTTGAATGATTTGTCGCTAGTTGATAAGGAGTATGAAATTGAAGATTCAAACCTTAAATTCCTGTTAGCTCTTCCTAAAAGTTGGGATTTAAAGGCAACAATTATAAGAGACAACTATAATCTTGATGAAACAACTCTTGATGAAATTTATGGGATGCTCAAGACTCATGAACTTGAGATGGAACAAAAAAGCAAGAGGAAAGGAGAAAAGTCAAGGACAGTTGCTCTTAAGGCTGAAGAAGAATCCCCCAAGGCAGCTACCTCAAGGAAAGGCAAGGGAAAAGCGCTCATCACAAAGTCTGATACTGAGTCATCAATTTCTGATAGTGATGATGACTCAGAAACTGAAAGCTTGCCTGAGATGGATGCTGATGAAGAGATAATGAAGCTGTGTGCTCTTATGGTGAAAGGAATCACAAGGATTGCATACGGGAAATTCAGAAAGGGAAAGATGTTTTCCAGGAAAGGTGCAAGTTCTGATAAGAAGAGTTTCAAAAAATCTGAAGGCAAAGGAGGGAAGTCTGACAGAGGAGATTACACAAATGTCAAATGCTACAACTGTGGTGAGAAAGGCCACATATCTCCTGATTGCAAGAAAGTGAAGAGTGACAAAGGCAATGCTCTTGTCATAAAGAAGAAAAGCTGGATAGACACTTCAGATTCTGAAAGTGAGGTGAATTATGCCTTGATGGCAAATGTTGATAGCAGTTCTGAAGCTGCTGAGTTAAAGGTACCTCAAACTACTTATGCCTTTCATACTGATGATATTAATGAGTTGAGAAGATATCTTAAAACCATGTTCATTAGTTATAGAGATCAAACTTTAACATGTGAAAGATTAACTTCTGAAAATCTTGCTTGTAAAAAGAGGAATGATTATTTAGAAAAAGAGTTAGTCATGTTCCATCAAACTCAGAAAGATAGAGATGATGCTTTCTATGTTAGGGATGAAGTACTTCGAATGAATGAATCTCTAAAAACTGAGTTAGAAAAGGAGAGAGAGATTATCAGGACTTGGACTAACTCTGGCAGAACAACTCAGAATTTGTTAAGTAGTGGAAACTGGAAAGAGGGCTTGAATTATGAAGATGATAAGAATGATAAAGGAACTGTAGAAATTAAGCCTACAGTTATTAAACAAAAGCCAAAGTTAAAACCTGTTAAGTTTGTAGCTGTAAAGTCTGATACTGAGAAATCAGAAGTTAAAGAGGAATTAACTTCTGAAAAACTAAAACAGGAAAAGACAACTGAAGTAAACGTAGGCTTAATGACAAAGAAGCAGCTTAAACATAAGCTGAAAGATGTAAAGAAAATAAACAAGGTAAAGTCACCTAGGAAAAATAGGAATGGAAAGGAAGGTGTGAATAAAAGCAATGATCATAAGCTTGTTCCTAATGCTCCTAGAAAAACATGTCTTAACTGTGGAAGTTCTAACCATTTAGCTTCTTTTTGCAGGAAGAATAGGAACATAAACTTCTTATCTTCAAAGTCAGGAGTTAAGAGTCAGTCTGTTAGATATAGGCCACAAAATCCTTATTTTCATTGTGGTAGTTTATGGCATTCCATTTATACTTGTAAGGAATATCATAGTTTGTACTATGATTATTATCAAATAAAACCTTCTTTAAAGAAAGTTAGCATTGTTCCTTCTAGTGTAAGTTCTGATACAAAGTCTGATAGTGTAAATGCTGATAAGAAAAACGTTAACATAAATCTGATGCTAAATCCGCTGTAAATGTTAACAAACCTGATAATGCCAAAGGATCCAAGCAAGTCTGGGTCCTTAAAACTAATGATTAGTGGTCTTTGTGATTGCAGGGCAACAGGAAAAACATCCTAGTTCTGGACAGTGGATGTTCAGGATATATGACTAGAAATAAAGCCCTTCTATCAGACTTTATAGAGAAAGCTGGCCCAAGTGTTTCTTATGGAGATGATAACATGGGAAAAACCTTGGGATATGGCAATATCAATCTTGGGAATGTCATCATTAAAGAAGTAGCTCTGGTCTCAGGACTTAAACACAATCTACTGAGTGTTAGTCAAATCTGTGACAGAGGTTATCATGTGGATTTCTTTGAAGAACAATGTGAAGTTGTAAGCAAATCTATAGGCAAAGTTGTTCTGAAAGGATACATGCATGGTAACATTTATGAAGCCAAGCTTTCAACAAGTACTGATGGTTCTGCAATTTGTCTGTTGAGTAGAGCATCAATTGAAGAAAGCTGGAATTGGCACCAGAAACTCTCTCATTTAAATTTCAACAATATAAATAAACTGGTCAAGAAAGATCTTGTGAGAGGACTGCCAAAATCAGTATTTGCTCGTGATGGCCTTTGTGATTCATGTCAGAAGGCTAAACAAAGAAAACCTTCATTCAAGAGCAAGACTGAATCATCAATTCTTGAGCCTTATCACCTACTTCATGTAGATCTATTTGGTCCAGTGAATGTCATGTATATTGCAAAGAAGAAATATGCTATGGTCATAGTGGATGAGTTCACCAGATACACATGGTTGTATTTCTTGCACACAAAAAGTGAAACTGCATTTATCTTGATTGATCATGTCAAGCAACTAGATAAATTGGTCAAAGATTCTATGAAGATCATAAGAAGTGATATTGGCACTGAGTTCAAGAATTTGACAATGGAAGAGTTCTGAAAAACCATGAAATCAAGCAGGAATTTTCTGCTCCTGGAACTCCACAGCAAAATGGAGTTGTTGAAAGAAAGAATAGAACTCTTATTGAAGCTGCACGAACAATGCTTGATGAAGCAAAGCTACCAACCTATTTTTGGGCTGAAGCTGTGCAGACTACTTGTTTTACTCAGAATGCAACAATAATTAACAAGAATGGAAAGACACCATATGAGATGGTGAAGAAAAAGAAGCCAAATCTGAAGTATTTTCATGTATTTGGATGCAAGTGTTTTGTTCTTAAAACTCACCCTGAACGGCTATCCAAATTTGATTTAAAAGCTGATGAAGGAATTTTTGTTGGGTATCCACTTTCCACAAAAGCCTTCAGAGTCTATAATTTAAGAACAAGGGTTGTTATGGAATCTATCAATGTCTCCTTTGATAATAAGAAGATTACTGGACTTGAAGATTTCAATGATCATGATCAGCTGAGATTTGAAAATGAAGACTTAAATTCTGATACTGAAAATCTTGATAGTCTAAATCCTGATATTGTAAACTCTGATGGATAAACTCTGATGTTATTGAAACTGTGGTGACTACGCCAAAGGAAGATGCACCTGTGCAGGGGGAGCATACTGAAGATAGAACCACATCTCAAGAAGCATCAGAACATACAACTGGCTCTTCAAGTTCTGATTTATCAAGTTCTGATAAGCCAAGTTCTGATAGTTCTGAAAACTTAAATACTGAAGGATCCAACTCAGAGAGCATAGTTTCAGGGGGAGCATCAGAAAATGTTGATGAAGATAGCATGGATCATGGGGGAGCATCCAGTTCTAGAGAAAACCTTCCATCTTCTAGGAAGTGGACTAAATCACATACACCTGACGTAATTATTGGAAATCCTGATGCAGGTGTCAGAACTAGAACATCTACTTCAAGTGAATGTCTCTATAATTCTTTTCTTTCTCAAACTGAACCAAAGAAAGTGGAAAAAGCTCTCCAAGATGCTGATTGGGTGCAAGCAATACAGGAAGAGTTAAATGAATTTGAAAGAAATAAGTCTGGACCCTAGTGCCAAGACCAAAGAACAGATCTGTTGTTGGTACAAAGTGGGTGTTCAGAAACAAAAATGATAGTGATGGCATAATTACATGGAATAAAGCAAGGCTGGTTGCAAAAGAATATTCTCAACAGGAGGGAATTGATTATGATGAAACATTTGCACCAGTTGCTAGTTTAGAAGCCATAAGGATATTTTTGGCTTCTGCTGCTCACAAAAAGTTTACTGTCTTTCAAATGGATGTGAAAAGTGCTTTTCTCAATGGAGAATTGGAAAAGGAAGTATATGTTGAACAACCTCCAGGCTTTGTAGATCCCAAATATCCAAATCATGTCTACAGGCTTGATAAAGCACTTTATGGCCTTAAGCAAGCTCCAAGAGCATGGTATGAAACTTTAGCTCAGTTTCTTCTGGAAAGTGGATTTAACAGAGGAACTTTTGATAAAACACTGTTCTATCTCAACCATGGAAAGAACTTAATTTTGGTTCAGATATATGTTGATGATATCATCTTTGGTTCTACAAATGACAAACTTTGCAAGAAGTTAGCCAAACTGATGCAGTCCAGATATCAAATGAGTATGACGGGGGAACTTAGCTATTTTCTGGGCCTTCAAGTCAAGCAGAATGAAGAAGGCACTTTTATTTGTCAAACCAAATACACCAGAAATTTGTTGAAGAAATTTGGAATGCAAGATTGTTCAAGTGCATCCACTCCCATGGCCACTGCAACAAAATTGGATAAGGATACTGGTAAATCAGTAGATATTACTAATTACAGGGGTATGATTGGCTCACTACTCTATCTAACTACTAGTAGACCTGATATCATGTATGCTACCTATCTTTGTACAAGATTTCAAGCAGATCCTAGAGAACCTCACTTAACAGGTGTGAAAAGAATTTTCAAGTATCTTAAGGGAACATCTGATCTGGGATTGTGGTATCCTAGAGAATCGTACTTTAAACTAATAGGTTACTCAGATGCAGATTTTGCAGGTTACAAAATTGATAGGAAAAGCACAAGTGGAAGCTGCCAATTTCTTGGAGGCGGATTGGTTTCTTGGTTTAGCAAGAAACAAAAGTCAATTTCCACATCAACTCCAGAAGCAGAGTACATTGCTGCAGGAAGCTGTTGTGCACAGATTTTTTGGATGAAGAATCAGTTACTGGATTATGGGTTAACATATTTTAAAATCCCTATTTACTGTGATAATCAAAGTGCTATTGCTATGATAGGTAATCCAGTTCAACACTCAATAACAAAGCACATCAGCATAAGGTACCACTTCATAAGGGAACATGTGGATGAAGGTACGGTGGAATTGCACTTTATTCCAACAGATCAACAACTAGCAGATATCTTCACAAAACCACTGTGTGAAGCTAGTTTTACAAGATTGGTAAATGAACATGGAATGGTTTCAGGTTCTTTCTCTAAATTTGCTTAGTTTTTGTTCTGATGCATCAGATTTTATGATCAGTATTTACAGATATTACTATCTTTGTGTATTCTGTGCTTAATTGAAAATTGCTTAAGTATTGATTGTTGTCTGATGTGAATTTCTAAACTCTGATAGTGATATGAATGTTTCTGTGATTATTCAATCCAATGAGGATAAAAATGCTAGATGTTGACCTAGTAGTCTTTAATATACTAACAAATCCCATTTTTGAAGTAATTGTTTATGTGGAAATCTGTTGACACAAGCAAATTCTGATATTGAGCTTAGTTAAGTTTACTTTGTCTATCTTATTACTAAGTCAACAACTAGAATAGTGCTTCTCATCTGTTACGCTCTGATGTGAGTAAATCTTGTGAATGTACTAAGTGCTGATAAGCCTCACTTATCAAAAGAAAAGAAAAAGAAATAAAAATCAGGTACTCCTTTAAGCAGTCGTGACTCACTTACACTGAGAAGCCACTGTAAAATGGAATTTCAAAAGATGCATAAAATGAGCACAAAACAGTTGAGGTGGACTCATGCATGAACTCATTCTAAAGTAGACTTCAGAATCATGACAGATTTTGAGCAAAGTTCTTAGTTATGCATTATTTCTAAGATGTACTGAAGTGAATCATACTTTAATCTTTATCTAATATTCAGCTTACAGCACACACATACGCTCCATATAAATAATGAAAATTATCGTGGTGATAAATGTTGCTTTAGATGAACGTTTAAGTGTCAGTTGCATAAATTCTTAGGACAATTTCTGATGAAAGTTCTGATGATTAAGTTCTGAAAGAAATAAAATTAGAATTTGTGTGAAGAATTACAGAAATAGGCATTCACTCTTCGAGTTAA
Source organism: Apium graveolens (assembly GCF_009905375.1). NCBI lineage: Eukaryota > Viridiplantae > Streptophyta > Magnoliopsida > Apiales > Apiaceae > Apium > Apium graveolens. The sequence goes on from NC_133648.1 coordinate 268,639,369, forward strand.
GAAATCATGTTCTGATGACTGCTAAGTTATGATATAAGTCTAAGTTCTGATATTAAACTCTGATTCTTTACTTGACTTATTTGTGGTTAAAATCTTAAACAGTCTTATTTAAAATCAGAACATAACACATATACACCTCAACCTACTCAACCCTCTATCAGAACATATTTCAAACCTTCACAGATATCTCAACCTTCATCATCAGCACATACTGTGAGGCCTTTATCTTCAAAGCCCAAGAGGACAAAGACTGTACCTCAGACACAACTGAAGAGAAGGAGGATTGTTCTGAGAGATGAGTCAGATAGTGAGGAATAGATTCCTGTGTCAGAACCTATTATCAAGGAAGCTGAGAAGGTCTCTTCTCAGAAGGATACCGGAATTGGGGGTTCTAAGCTTCTCAAAAGGCTTAGAAGGATGTATTCTGATGAAACTCCCAAGGTATCTCCATCTTCAAAGAGATACAAGAAACAGAGAGCTCACAGGGACAGGGCTAAGCCAGTTTCAGAGGATGAGGAAGCAGCAACTCAGGAAGGAGATCAGGAATCTCTGATCTCAAAAGAGCCAGAATTTGTTGAAGCTACTACATCTACACCTCCATTGTCACCAACTCAGGAAACTGCTCAAGATAAAGTATCTACATCACCTGTGTCTCCTATAACTGAACCAGTATCTACTACAGACCCAGGCACAAGTGCTGAGATTGATATTCACAACCTAATTGTGCCTGAGGTTCTCTATTTAGAAGCTCCACCAGCTCAAATCAATCCATCAATAACACCAACTCCTGATGTTGATGATAATCCAGAATTGTCTACAACACCTTCTCTGCATCTAGACATTGAAGATCATACTATAGGTGAGCATCAGAATATGACTGTTGATCAGAACTTGGAAGCAGATCAGCACTTCGAGGATGATATTGAAGCCTCAATAGCCTCTCATCCTGTTCTTTTATCAGAGGATGTTAACTCTGTAAGTTCTGATGCTGCAAATGCTGATGATACTGGTGATGCTGCTACAAATGAAGATGCTAATGCAGCTGGTCCTTCTGGACATGCACCTCTACAAGCTCCTTCAAAAGCTGAACTAGTTAAAAAGTTTGTTAGAGGAGATGCACCAGTACCTTGGAGTGAAACTCCTAGAGGAAAGTAGTGGGCTAAGGAATGGAACTTAGTCAGTTTTATTCCTTCTGAAAAGATTCTTGCTGATCACTTGGCAAAAGCTGATGAGATGTTAGTTAATGATGATTTCAAAACACAGCTGAAAGTTACTGCTTTGAGTACTAGACATTTTCAAGGTCAACACTCAACAACTCATGTCGAGTAACATGAAATTCAAGAAGCTTTAATCAAGCAAGAAACAACTATGAAACTTGAAAATAAAAACTTTTTCAAACCTACCTTTGACAGAGTTGCCTATATTGAGAAAACCCAAGAGAAGCAACAATCTCAGATTGATGAAATTTTGAAAAATCAAGCTTCTCAGCAATCTCAACTCAATGAAATTCTATCCTCAGTGGAATTGCTTCTCTCTCTTCTTTTACCTGCTGATGCCAAAGAGGGGGAGAAAGTAATTAAGTCCAAATGCAAACCTGATAAGACATTGAAGAAAAAGGATGATGGTAATGACCCGGGAAACTCTGGAATGGGTGAAGGTCGTGGTCAAGGTGGAAGTCTCTCATCAAGTAGAGCTGGAACTACAAGTCATAGAACAAGTTCTGATACTGGGAGAAGAATAACTTCTGATACTGGTAAAAGGATAAGTTTTGATGAACTTTTGGATCTTGATGAAGAAATTTCAAGACAGTTATTTCTGAAAGAAAATCCAGGAATGGACTTTGAGAGTCTAATGGAAGAAGAATCTAGGCTTAAGTTAGAAAAGGTCAACTCCAAATCTGAAGCTTCTGTTGTTAAAAAGAAACTTCCTACGTCTAAAGGCATTGTGATAAAAAGAAAGGATAAACCATGTGGCAACCAAGGCCAAATCACAATTACAGATAGATCCAAGGTCCAAGGGCAAAGAAAAAGTTGGTGAACCTGTAAAGGTTTATGTGCCTCCTATGGATGAAGAAATTTCTGTTGAAGATGCTGATCTTACTCTGACTTCAAGGAAGATTTCTAAGACAACCTCTGACATGGCTCAAGTTGTTCAGAGTCAAGATATAGTTAGTTCAGATATAACAATGAAGCAAGCAACCTCTGATATAGCTCAAGTTGACTTGATATCAGAAGATAAGTCAAAGGAAACCTCTGACATTGCTCATGTTAAATCCTCAAAGTTACTCCTACCAGGATTCACTAAAGCCAAACAAACTCAACCTTTGAAGACTGCAGCAAGTGGTTTTGAAGCAAGAGTGGTTACTGGAAAGGAAGCAAGAGATAAATCTGGATTGGGTAGTGCTGATGAAAGAAGAGTACAGAACACAACCAATGATCCAACTTCCTTAAATGAACCAGGTATTGGAGTAACTCCTGAAAGATTGAATCAACTAGAATCTGTACAGATGGTCTATCATACCTCCTTGAAGGAACACATCTTGTTATATTTCATGACAGATGGAAGGGTTTACCATATAAGGGAAAATGTTATACCACTGAAGTATTTTGAGGAACTAGAACATGTTTTATTCTTACTTCAAGTGAATGACAGAATAACAGAAAGTGCTGCAAATTATTTAAAGACTCAAATTCAGAGACAGAAAAGGCTTTATTCTGCAAAGTCTGACAGCACATACTGTCCCAAGTACAGAGATCACAAGGGTGATATTGTTGATATGAAGCCTAATACTGCACAGATCAGAACATATCTTGGTATTAAGGGACTTGAATTCAATCTAGAGTCTGACAAAGCCTATGTCATAAGACTGGATCAGGAGTTGAGAAAAACAAAAATAAATGATCTCATGGATGCTATCTTCCAAACTGGTGAAGATACTGCAGAACTCAAAGATGCTAAAAGGAGGATGATTGATGAACTCAGATATGCTGAGAGATGTTTGTTAAAGAACTATCTCAGAATAACACCTGACATCAAAGAGATCAGAAAGTGAAGCCAAGTCAAGATCTACAACTGCTCAAATTCTGATGTGTATACAGATTAAAGTTGTTATCAGAAGTTAAAGTTGGTAAAGCTTTAAGGACTGTAAGTTGTAGTTATCTAGTCAAATTCTCATGCATTTGTACTTAATGTTTTTGACATCATCAAATATTTGTTAAACTTGTATATTATGCTAATTTACAAGTTGGGGGAGATTTTTAGATATATTTGATAATGTCATGTCTAATATGATTTATGTTTAGTTTTCAAATCTTACTTAAACAGGACAAATCAGTACTTAACTGAAATCAGCACTTACACTGAAGTCAGAACTTAAGTTATCAGTACTTAAGGTTCAGGAGATATGCTGAGATTCTGCAGAACTTAAAGATGCTAAAAGGAGGATGATTGATGAACTCAGATATGCTGAGAGATGTTTGTTAAAGAACTATCTCAGAACAACTCCTGACATCAGAGAGATCAGAAAGTGAAGCCAAGTCAAGATCTACAACTGCTCAAATTCTGATATGAATACATACTGAAGTTGTTATCAGAAGTTAAAGTTGGTAAAGCTTTAAGGACTGTAAGTTGTAGTTATCTAGTCAAATTCTCATGCACTTCTACTTAATGTTTTTGACATCATCAAATATCTGTTAACTTATATATTATGCTAATTTACAAGTTGGGGGAGATTGTTAGATATATTTGATAATGTCATGTCTAATATGATTAATGTTTAGTTTTCAGATCTTACTTAAACAGGATAAATCAATACTTAACTGAAATCAGCACTTATACTGAAGTCAGAACTTAAGTCATCAGTACTTAAGGTTCAGGAGATATTTATCAGGAGATAATATCAGGACTTAAAGGAAACTTTCAGATAAGGAAGGCGGCTGATTGAAAGGAAAGAAGATCAAGACAAACGTAAGAAGAGATATACATGAAGAAGGAATTCTATGAAGAATGGAAAACTTGGAAGAAAAGATAACTGATTGATATATTTCAGGAAGCAGAATTATATTCTATATCAATTAGCGATTATTCTGTAACTGTGTAATATATAAATACAGACATAGGGTTTACATTATAAGTGTTATCATTATCTAGAATATTATTTATTGTAACCCTAGCAGCTCTCATGATATTTGTTCATCACTGAGAGAGGACAGTTCCATATTGTAATAGAATTTATTGCATTAAATAAAGTCTGTTTTCTGTTACTTGTGTTATTTGAATTCAATTTGATTGTGCTATACACTGTATTCAACCCCCTTCTACAGTGTGTGTGACCTGACACCCTGTGGTCGCCATAGGGGAGTTAGAGTAATATAAATGAATTGTAGTAATACTGGTGCTACTAGTCGCCATAGAGAGCTCCCTCCTCCTGTATCACCTTGGTCGCCACAGAACTATACTTGGTCGCCACAGAATTCTCACCCACTACTTTATTGAACATTCAGTTAATTTGTGTGGTCAATATTTACCCACACATTTGAATTAAATATAAAGACTACACTCAATAGCAGTTCAAATTCAGCCATTTGGGGATTCATTCTATTCATCTTCTCTCCCAAGAGAGTAGTGAAATGCCAGCAAAGATTTACAGAGAAGCTCAAGTTTTTTGTATATCCATTTAAATTCTCACCGGAGTAACGTTATAATGACCGATTTAATTCTTATATATTCTTAGGGGCATTATAATCGTGACCCGGTAATTAAATCCTAGTACAAATAAAAGCTAGATCATTGTATAGGATTTGATTTATAAATTTGTAGAAGCTAGGAACCTTGTTGTTCTTAGATTGTATCCAGTTAATTTATTTACCAGAGTGTAGCAACACCCCCCGAGGATTAATATACGAATATATACTTCCCTGAATATCTTGTGTTCCTTGTTTTTATCGTTCCAAACACTATTCCTCTCAAGAACACAAAACCACTAACCGAGCACTAAATCTTATATCTGCTAAAGATTCGAAGGAATTTTAAATTTAGTGATTATCATATTCGACCCCCCCCTTTACGATAACTTCGGGACCTAACAATAGTGGTACTGTAACTCAAAAACTGAAATGTTGTGCGAAGAGCTTAGAAATTCGGGGAAGAGAGATCACTACTTGCTTTAGTAAATGCATCAAAGATTGTAGAGGAAAGATGTAGATGCTTCGTAATAAAAGGGATGATACTTCAAACACTGAATATGAGGAAGCTAAGAAGCAGTTGTACTTGGTCCTAGAGCAGAAACAAATATTTTGGAGACAACGCTCGAAGCAATTGTGGCTTCAACGGGGGAAAAAAATAAAAAATATTTATATACAACATGCAATAGAAGAAAGCGAAATAATCATGTTCTGAGGTTAAAAAACGAAGGAGGAGATTGGGTAAATTAGGATGAGGGGATGTCAGACATGATAAGAGGGTAGTTCCAAACACTCTTTACTGAAGAACATAATCAGGGAGGAGAAATCTTTAGATGTATCTGTTAGGCCGTTAACTCGCGCCAATAATACACGCAAGTATACGCGTTCGCAAGTAGTATAGAATAAATTCTAGTTCGTTCCCACATGGGTTGGTTTAGGTTAATTTCAATCAATGTATTTATGCTACACTAGTATGGTTATTATTCAATGCTTAGGCGAGTAACAAATTGAGATTGTTTATACTAAGATTGACTAAGAGATTATACTAAAGAACATAAACTAAGGGATTAAAGAGAATTAAATAATATATGACACAAACATGGGATTTTAACTTCATTAAATACCTCATTCAATAGCCTTTTTGTTCTTAACCTTAGCATGTTATAGTGATGACACTAATCAGATAACATGAAACTGATAAGCGCTAACTTTCGTTGTATGAATACCATATTACCAGACATCCATAAAAGAGATAGAAGCTGAATAGACACCAATTATATTGAGATCCTATATATATATAGAATTTGACAACATAACGGTTTAATGCACAAGTTATCTACCGTGATTACATAGGGCAAGTAAGATGGTTAAAATTACCTACGCATCATGCATATCAAATATATGAACCTATGCTAGCATGGCAAGTTCTAAACCCTTAAATTTACTTTCACTTCATTAAAGATTAACACACTATCTTATGAGTTCGCGACGCTCACAAGATGAATAAGCGCAACGAAAACTAGGTTATCATACAATCACCACACACTAAGTCATCGAAACAAATTAACTAAAGAAATCCATAAATAAATCCGCTAGGACCCCACGATAACGATTAGCCTATAATCAGACTCATCATCAATGTGGGTTCCGATGAAAGCATGGTATAATAAACAGAGCCTTTATACTTAATAAAACCAAGTACGAAACAAAAGTAAAGGTTCAAGAATAAGAAAACTAGCATCCAAAGTTACAACTTAAAACAAAGAATCACAAGAATAGATCTTCTTCGCCTTGGTTGAATTGTGCTCTACGGTCTTCTTACACCTTCTCCTTAGCTCTGGTACGTCTCCTTATAAAAACGACCTTTATTTATGTATATATAGAAGCCCATGCATAGTAGAAGTCCATCCAATCAAAATTCCACAAGAATCAGGATTTTATTTCCCGTCCTGGCACGGCCGCGCGCTTGACCAATACGGGCGCGCTATGTTTTTGTTCCTCGGGCGCGACCGCGCGCTATCACAACGCGTGCGCACCGGTCTTTTGGAAAAAACTTCTTTTTCTTCTTTTCTTGCAGCAATGAGTTGGTCTTCACGAGCCTTTATTCCTTGGACACCATCAAATCAATGCTAATTCACCTGAATTCTGGATTAATTCCTGAAATGCAAAAACACTACAAAACACATTAAAACACCAACAACTTGAGTACAAACACACCAATTCAAAGCTTAATGGAGCGTTATAAAGTGTCATAAATGCCATTTAACATACCACCAAACTTGAATCGATGTTGTCCTCAAGCATAAACAGACTCAAAGAACAAGAAACAAAAAATGCATGAATGCAACTATATGATTGCAATGATCCCCATAGAATAACTAAACCAATAAATAAGCAACATCTCAACAAATGCAGTTATTCGCATAAAGATCAATCAATCCCCACAAATCAACCTACAAACTAGAGATGTGTGTGTGTGTAAAAAGGCTTATAGATATACCATCGCAACTAGATCAATAATCATGACTCACTACTCATCAAAGTAATCGCAAGGTTATAGATAAAATTAAAAGCTAGACTCAAAATAACTTATAACACTTCAATTCTTATATTGGAGTTTTATATCAATTCATGCTTTTATGCTCAACAAAACAACAAAGATATGCTTATTTGACCGTGCAATGAGTGAGATCCACAAAAGACTTATACAATAGTACCTATGTAGCGAGCGTTAGGTTAGCGGATCCTAGACTATAAAAGCCTTAGGTCATTAGGCACAAAGTCCCCTAAGAACTTAATAACTCGAGTACTAAAGAGCCCACTCGTGATCAATTATACATAACACTTATTATTATTATTTCATTTTCTTTTTTCTTTTTTTCTTTTTTTTCACAAATTTCTGAACGAGTGTGTTTCGCTTCATCTCGCTCAATCCTAGACTACTCATATAAATATGAGCCGGCCACTAGCCATTTGACACCTAGCCACAACAACTAGAAATGAAATCCAATTTTCTCCATTCATTAAAAAAATCCATGTTATTTTATTATTAAGTGAATATCCTAAATTTTAAATATAAACAAGCGATTAAACCTCGACAATCAAATAAACCATAACTATGATCTAGCACTCAAGCACCTATGAGACTTAGTGAAATACAATTGTCTCTAGCATGCAAATCAACTTGATAAGGCTTAACATCACTGAATACGACATCACTACACTAGCATCAATATCACAAATCAATCGGAAAAAAACATCTACGGGATCATGTTATTATGCAAATGCATGAAACTAAATGAACAAACTATCATAAAAAACTACAAAAATAAAAAAACTACTACATGGCAAACATGCAACTATATTCGCTAAACTATCATGAATGTGCAACTATATGTGACTCACACAAAATATATTCCTTCAACTACTACCCAAAAACTTAAAATTTTCACTGTCCTCAGTGAAGGTAATAGTAAGGAATCAGGCATACCTAATCCAAATCAGGATCCTCACCCACAACGGGTGGAGTGTCAGGCATATATGGAGGTGGATACATGGAGTCCTCACCAAATAATGGCCACTGGATGTCAACACATGTGGCTCTGAATGCAGTCCCTAATGCCTGGGTGAGATCACGTGCAAACCGACTATGGATGTCATGCATAGCATCCATCCTCCTAGCTAAACGCCTATACTGCGCCATGCTCATACCAACTCCAACATCTGCTTCTACTTCCTCCTCCTGCTGTGATGGCCGCTGTGACTGGGATGACTTTACTTCCTCACCTAACCGAGCTCTCCATACCGCCTCACGGGCATGCTTTGAACCACCAGCATACATCTAATCAGCTGGTCATTTTCCTAGAAGAAGATCATATGAATAACCAAGCCCCTTATGATCGGGCTTACCACTGTACTACTCCACCATACTCAATAATGTTGAACTATCAATAGCAGAACTAGGCAGCTGAAGCTGCTCATGTGCGGCCCAACTAACACCAACTGCCACACACAACTTCGTCACAATGGATGCATAGGGTATAGAACCCGTAGTACTCCCTCGCAAAAATCTCAGAATCCTTTGGTGAATAACCATATCAAGGTCCACATAGTCCCCCTGCAGAATACCCTATAACAACCATGCATGCTCCAAAGTAACATCATCCAAGTGAGAAGATGGCATGATATTAGCACAAATAAAAGAATTCCATGCACGTGCAAACCTGTTCATGCACGAAGCAGGGAACGTGGAATAATCAGTTGTGCCTCTCTTAAACTTCTAGTGAGTCTCAGGCACACACAGAGTAGCAACTGTCAAATCTAAATCAAACTCCTTCGGAGTCTTCTCGTTCCAAATATCATGACCAAGCTTTCTCGCGGGCTGTTCAATCACACTCCTAATCGCTTCTGCACTGTACTCCACTATCATCCCCCTAACCACAGTGAAACCATTCTTCTCCGCCTTCGCATTAGCATAAAACTCATGAACCACACTCATTGGCACAGCAGTGGGTGCCTCGCAAAAAACAACCCAGCCCATCTCCAACAATCTCCAACAACTTACCATCTTTTTCTGATGGCAGAAAACCATGCTCCTTGGCTATAGGCTTCGAGAGAAGCCTCATATACTCTACTTCAGCCTCGGGAGTTTAAAACCTAGGCCTCACACCACCTGCACTCGAAGAATCAGTGGTGCTGCTGCTTACTTGAGTTCGCTGTCTTTTGGGTGCCATTGGGATTGAATAAGAGAGAATAAAATATAAGTGTTTGAGAGAGAATTGTGTTTGAGAATTTGAGAACTGATGGAGAAGTTTGTATATAAGTGTGTGTGTGTGTGTATATATAGGAGGTTGGAAGAGAATTAGATATGGAATAGAAGTGGGAATTGATTATGGGAATAGTGGGAATAATTGGTTTGATTTGGAGAGGGAAATTTGGGATGTGGAAGAGTAAAAATCGGGTAGAAATTGATTTTGTAGTAAAGTCCCGATTTTCTCTTCTTTTTCTGCTATTTTTATTTTTTTTCAGATTCAGGGGGCAGCGCGGCCGCGCGCTACCTCAGCGCAGGCGCGTCGTGCTTCTGCCTTTTCAGCGCGGCCGCCCCGCCAGGCAGCGCGGGCGCGCTCTGTTTCTGGAAAAGTGTTGCGGCCGCCCCGCTTCCTCAGCGCGGGCGCGCCGTGCTACTGTAGTTGGACCTGAAATTTTTTATTTTTTTGATTTTTTTGAGCTTTTTTCCTTTCTTTCTTCTTCATCTATCTACTATTGTACAACAAACTTGGGTTGCCTCCCAAGAAGTGCTTCCATTACGTCGTTAGCTCGACGTAGAAATGCGAGATCAAACGGACAATAAACGACACTAATCACCTCGCGGTTTTCCGTGTCACCATAGTAATGCTTCAATCTCTGACCATTTACCTTGAATGCTTGGCTCGGATCATTCTCAAAAATCTCCACCGCTCCATGTAGAAACACAGTTTTGACAATAAATGGCCCTGACCACCTCGACTTCAACTTTCCAGGAAAAAGACAGAGATGAGAGTTAAACAAAAGAACTTGTTGCCTTGGCACAAATGATTTGAGCACTAGACCTCTATCGTGCCACCTCTTGACTTTCTCCTTATACATTTTAATGTTTTCATATGCTTGAAGTCGAAACTCGTCAAGTTCATTCAATTGAAGCATCCTCTTCTTACCAGCTGCATCCAAATCGAGGTTCAACTTCTTTAAAGCCCAATACGCTTTATGCTCTAGCTTCACTGTTAAATGACACCCATTACCATAAACCAACTGATATGATGACATACCCAACGGAGTCTTATATGTTGTTCTATACGCCCAGACAGCTTCATCAAGCTTCGTAGACCAATCTTTTCTCGATGGACACACAACTTTCTCTAAAATGCGCTTGATCTCTCAGCTATACACCTCTGCTTGACCATTAGTCTGCGGATGGTAGGCTGTCGCAATGCGGTGATTCACAATATATCTTTGCATTATAGCAGTGAATTTATGATTGCAAAATGCGACCCCTCATCACTAATTATGACTCTCGGAGTCCCAAATCTCGTGAATATTTGCTTATGAAGAAAATTAAGCACTACCTTTGCATAGTTTGTTGGCAAAGCCTTGACATCCACCCATTTTGACACATAATCGATTGCCAACAAGATATACTGATTATTGTAAGATGAGACAAATGGCCACATGAAGTCTATTCCCCACACATCGAAGACTTCAACTTTGAGAAGCACATTAAGAGGCATCTCATCTCTCTGGGACAAATTACCTACATGCTGGCATTGATCACACTTCAAAACAAAGTGATGCGCATCCTTAAACAATGTAGGCCAGAAGAATCCCAATTAAAGGATACGAGTTGTTGTCTTCTCTCCACCATAGTGGCCTCCATAAACAGTTGAATGACAGCCTCACAAGATCCCCCCCCCCCCGTTTTGCTGTACGGAATACATCTCCTCATGATTTGGTCAACTCCTTATCTAAACAGATATGGTTCATCCCTCATGTACCACTTCACCTCATGAAGAAACTTCTTTCTTTGAGAATATGACAAGTCGGGAGGCATGATATTACTCACAAGGTAGTTCACAATATCTGCAAACCACGGTTCTTCCACTTGCATTCCAAACAACTGCTCATTGGGAAAAGACTTATTTATCAATGTCTTATCCAGTGAAGTTGCACTTGGATCTTTCAAATGAGAGAGATGATCAGCAACTTGGTTCTCAGTACCCTTTCGGTCCTTGATCTCCAACTCAAATTCCTGAAGAAAAAGAACCCATCTGATCAATCTAGGCTTCGAGTCCTTCTTCAAGACGAGATATCTAATCATGGAGTGATCAGTGAATACTGTCACCTTCATCCCAAGCAGATAAGATCAAAACTTCTCAAAACCGTAGACAATGGCCAAAAGTTCCTTCTCAGTAGTAGTATAATTCAGTTGAGCACCATTTAGGGTCTTACTAGCATAGTAGACCACATGAAATATATTGTTCTTTCTCTGCCCAAGAACTGCTCCAACTGCATATCACTTGCATTGCACATCATCTCAAAAGGTTCATTTCAATCAGGTGTAGTTATGACAGTGTCGTGATTAAACTCTTCTTCAAGGACTCAAAAGTAGCTAGGCACTCGTCATCAAACTTAAACGGGACATCCTTCTCCAGAAGATTGCACAAAGGCTTAGAAATTTTTGAGAAGTCCTTGATGAACCGCCTATAGAAACCCGCATGACCAAGAAAGCTGTGAACTCCCTTAACAGAAATTGGTGGAGAAAGATTTTCAATGACCCTCACCTTGGCTTTGTCCACCTCAAGACCCTTACTAGAGACCTTGTGACTAAGAATAATGCCCTGTCACACCATAAAGTGATATTTCTCCCAGTTGAGCACCAGATTGGTCTCAACACACCTTTTAAGAACGTCGCCAAGATTTTGCAAGCACTCATCAAATGAATCTCCAAACACAGAGAAATTGTCCATGAACACCTCCACATTCTGACCAATCATGTCAGAGAAGATGGCCATTATACCTCTCTGAAATGTCACATGTGCCACACATAAACCAAAAGAAACCCTTCTAAAGGCGAAAGTATCAAAATGGACAAGTGAATGTAGTCTTCTCCTGATCTTCCGGAGCAATGCAAATTTGATTATAGCCCGAATAGCCATCTAGAAGACAGTAGTACTCATGCCCAGCCAATCTGTCAAGCATTTGATCAATAAACGGCAGAGGGAAGTGATCTTTTCTCGTGGTCTTGTTCAACTTCCTGTAATCCATGCAAACTCTCCACCCCGTGACTGTTCGAGTAGGAATGAACTCATTCTTCTCATTAGCAACAACTGTGATACCTCATTTCTTTGGTACACACTGAACTGGACTCACCCAAGAACTGTCAGAAATGGGATAGATGATCCCTGCATCCAGCCACTTAAGAATTTCCTTCTTCACAACTTCCTTCATGATAGGGTTAAGCCTTCTTTATTGCTTAACAGTAGGCTTGCTACCTTCTCCTAGCAGAATTTGATACATACAATAAGAAGGGATGATTCCCTTGATATCTGCTATAGTCCAACCAATTGCCGATTTGAATTCTCTAAGAATTCTCAAAAGCTTTTCCTCATCGCTACCTGAAAGGTCAGATGCACTAATAACAGGCAAAGTAGATGCATCACCTAAAAACGCATACCTCAAATGTTCAAGTAAAGGCTTAACCTCAATAGTAGGAGCTTCCTCAATAGATGGCTTGAGGCGCTTAGGAGATTTATTCAGCTCCTTCATTCTAAGAGATTCAAAAGGCATATCCATCTTCCTCTTCCAGGGAGAAGCATTCAAATATTGTAACTGCTCATCACCTTCATCATCTTCGCTATCAGAATTCCCCAACAAGCCTTTTCTAAGGCATCAGACCTTAGCAATTGATCAAGTTCTGAAGTAACCACAGAATCGACCAACTCCACGTTTAAGCACTCCTTATTTTCCGTAGGGAACTTCATAGCATTGGAAATGTTAAAAGTAACATCCTAATCCAGCACTCGCATGGTGAGCTCACCTTTCTGCACATCTATCAAGGTTCGGCCAGTAACCAAGAAAGGTCTTCCCAATATTATGGGAATCTTCATATCCTCCTCGAAATCAAGAATTACAAAATCAGCAGGAAAGATGAGTTTGTCCACCTTGACCAAAACATCTTCAACAATGTCTCATGGATAGTAATAGAATGATCGGCCAACTACAAAGTCATATAAGTAGGCTTCGGATCTGGTAAGTCCAACTTCTTAAAGATTGACAAAGGCATCAGATTGATGCTAGCTCCCAAGTCACATAAGCATTTATCAAATGACACTTTTCCAATGGTGCAAGGAATAGTTAAGCTTCCAGGATCTTTAAGCTTCGGAGGCAACTTTTGTTGCAGCATAACACTAGATTCCTCCGTGAAAGCAGCTGTCTCTAAGTCATCAAGCTTCACATTTCTAGAGAGAATACCTTACATAAACTTCGCATAACTAGGCATTTGTTCAAGAGCTTCAACGAAAGCTATGTTGATGTAAAGTTTCTTAAACACCTCCAGAAACTTCTCAAATTGCTTGTCTAGCTTTTTCTTTTGTAGCCGCTTAGTAAAAGGCGATGGAGGATAGATCTGTTTCTCCCCTGTATTACCCTCAGGAGGAGTGTGTTCAACAGTTGTCTTCCTTGGATCCACTTCAGCGTCCTTCTGCACTTCTTCTTCAGCCACAGCTTCTTCATCCCAACCATGCAAATGTTCGGGGTTTGCAACCTTCCCAGACCTCAATGTAATTGCCTTTACCTGCTCCTTTTCTTCCCTCTTTACTGGTACTTCAGTATCACTAGGAAGTGTACCAGGTTGACGAATTAACAAGGCATTGGCAATTTGCCCAATTTAATTTTCCAAGGTCTTGATAAAAACCGTTTGGCTCTTGCACATAAGCCTCAACTCCTCTAATTAAGATTTTTCATTCGACTGTTGTAGCTGGAGTTGTTGCCTTGGTGCATATTACGGTTACTAAAAACCAGGGGGGTTGTACTGCTTTGTTGGATACTGCTAATAAGGTTGTTGAACCGCATTCTGAGTGTTGCTCAAACTAAAGTTAGGATGATCGTGGTTTTTAGGATGATAGGTGGCTGGTACAGGTTGCTGCGACCTCTGAAAGTTGCTCACGAACTGATCTGATTCACTAGAAATGGCACACTGATTAGTCTTATGGGCACCAGCACAAAGCTCACATACATTAGTGATTTGATTAACTCCATAATTAGACAGAGAATCCACCTTCATCGTCAAATTCTTAAGTTGAGCAGTTATAGCAGTAGCTGCATCCAACTCGAGAATTCATGCTACCTTACCCTGAGATAGTCGTTGAGTAGGATTCTGGTATTTATTAGTAGCCATCAGTTCAATCAATTCATAAGCTTCATCGTAGCTTTTAGCCCACAAGGCTCCTCCTGATGCTACATCAAGCATGGGTCGAGAAGTAGCACCCAAATCATTATAGAAATAGTTAATGATCATCCAGTCAGGCTTCCCATGATGAGGATACTTCCTATGCATCTCTTTATATCGATACAAGCCTCGCAAAAAGATTCTCCAGATTGCTGAGCAAATTGAGTAAGTGTGTTTCTGATTGCAGCAGTCTTCGCCATAAGAAATAATTTGGTTAAGAACTTCTGAGCAAGATCCTCCCATTTGGTGATAGACACTGGTGGTAGAGAATGTAACCAACACTTAGCTTTATCCCGCAGAGAGAATGGGAAAAGCCTCAACTTAATAGCATCTTCAGAAACTCCATTGAACTTGAAAGTGTTGCAGATCTCGATGAAATCTTTGATGTGCATGTTGGGGTCTTTTGTTATAATAAACCCAATTTTTGGAATTTTTGAAACATGGATGAATAGTAACTTTTGATGATGATGCTGAATAAGGAAAATTATCAGACCACACTATATAGAAATACTGTTATGTAAATTCTAAGATCGTATTAGTATTCCATAAAGTAAATGAGTGTATGTAAAGGTCGTTAGAATTCGAATCTGTACACTTTGATTTTTCCAGAAAATCCACCAGATACCGAAAGAATTGAGTATAAGGTAACATGATTAAAAGGATTTAAATTCAAGAATTATAAGAGAGGATCATAAAAGGAATATAAAATATTGGGAAAGGTTTAGGGGAACCCAAGTAATAAGATTCCGGATATGATCCCTCAAACGACAAATTAGAACAAAAGTTAAGCGAACTGTATAACAGATAAGCAGTCATTAGCCAAGTAATTAAGGGTTAATCAAAGAGGTTAGTGGATGATGATGTCATCACACCAACAAGGAGAAGACATGTATTAACAAGATGACATAAGCATGGTGATATAAGCATAACAAGGAGTTTTGATTTGTTGGTTGATTTATAGCCAAGTAAAACTTACCATGGTAAAAATCTAAAAGTAGCCAAGCTAAAAGAAAGAGAAGCAACCAACATAAATCATAAAACACAAAAATTAGAATTTGACTTTTGCTTCCAAGAACAAAAGCTCTCGACCAAAACAATACCAGAAACTTCAAACTGCCATATCTCCTTCAATACTCACTCAAATGTTGTGTTCAATAGCTCGTTAGAAAGGTATTGAGATGGCCTATAACTCTTGTTCACAAGTCTCGTCCAAATAAGCAGGGTAAGACCCTCAATTTTAGAGTTTTTTCAATTGGACTTTTAGAAACTTTAAAACCTAACTTTGTGTTCTTGATTTCTTTGGAAAGATCAAGCTTGTAGGAGGTTAAATTAAGGCTCCCTGAGGCTTTCTCGCAACTTAACACCTACCAAGGAAGGTATAAACTTCAAACCCTAGCCTTTAATTTATTTTTTAGTAAGTTTAATGGTTGGTTTTGTGAAATGAGAAGCATGGATTGTGATTATTAGTAGTTTGGTTTGATTTGGAAGTGTTTTGGTAATTGAAGCTTGATTTAGTTCATAGGTCTTGATTGTGGTTGTTTGAGTTGAAAAACTTGGAGGTTATGGACTGATGTGGTATGGTTTAGGTGAAGTTTTTTTGTATTGATGGTTATGAGTTGGTTGGTGGTTAATTGGAGTGGTATGAACATGGGTAATCGCGTAAACATAGCCATCGTAATGCCCATTTTCATTCAACTGCTTGTTTTAGTGTTCGAGACAGAAATCCAAATGACTAATCTATAACTTTGCCATGTTTATCTAGATCGTGTCGTAAGCTTCATTTTGGTATGTGGTTCGCTTGAATCCGATGTACGGTTTAGGAGAAACGACTGTTTTAAGTAACGGCGTTTCGCGAACGAACCATTACCCCTCGCCTTACTTTGAAACCTTGGTTAAGGTCCTTAAGTGACTAATTGGAGTATGAAACAATTATGTAAGGTTAATGGGTCAGTTTATAGAGTATTCGTGAAAGCGTCGCCTTAAAATTCGTAACGGTTATAAAAATGGTGGAGGCGAGGTTACTCGAGCGACTTATGTGAATAGTTAAGCGCAAAAGCGAACGTTAGGGTCCAATTGGTTAAAGTCTAGTTTCTTAAGAGACCGTGGTTTAATTCCGACTTATGTTGTTATTCATAGGTTACCGGACCCACTCTAAGCTTAAGTCTACCCCGGAACGCTCAGGCAAGTTTTCTACCCGTTATACTATTGTTGTGATGTAAATATATTGATGCATTATCTTGAGATAAGTGCATGACTGTTATTAGAAAATCTTACGATATATTGGAGCATGTTGATATGGTATATATATATATGCATGTTGTGAAATCTTGAAATTCTATTATCAATTCAAATGCTTATAAACTGCATAATACATATGCTAGAGATAAGCAGTACTCGCGTATACCCTTTGTATAGGGGACCCAAATGTGAACATTTTTCTAAACCGGGAGTCAATGTTCCCGAGTATAATATATATATATATATATTTATATATATATATAGTTTTCTATAACTATTAATCGAATAAGGTATATTCGATAGTTTTGAATAATAATCAAACTTATTTTCGATTATTCAAATAAAGATCGTATTTCGTATAAGTATATCTTTTTTATTATTATTCGTTTCGAGTATGAGTTTTTAAAACTTCTACTTCATTTTTTTTATAAAGATTATCCTTTATAGGAATATTATTTAAATAATAATATTCAGATATTTTCCAACATATTGGGACTGATTTATTTTATTAAATCAGCATTACTCCAAACATTCTTAAAAATGTTTTCGAGTCTTCAAAATGATTTTAAAAGTTAGAGCGGATCCCAAAACTCGTTTTCAAATTTAAGATCTTCCTTTCGATGGGGACTTGAATACTCGCTCAAAAATCTGAGGGATCCGGCTCTGTGGTGTATTTTATATTCGCAACGAGGTTGCTGTTTTGAGAAAACAATTTTATTACTTGCCCAACGTTGGGGAAGTAAGTCCATCTAATTGAGTCGGCATAAACGACAGGCTGGGGTACCGTCTATGAAGGTGTAAGAGGCTAGGTGACAGTCCATCCACGCGTGAGTGGCCGGGTAACGGTCTAGCGCGAGGTCCTAATGTGGCCAGGGTGATGACCGGCGATGAATTCATCAATCTACTGTAGAAAAGGTTAATTATTGGTATCTTTGTCTGATCAGCAAGATATCGGGTTTATGCCAAAATTCTCTTCATTCCAAATTCATTGGGTATTATAACTCTGTTTATACTTTTCATAACAGAGGGTTTCAAGGAATGTATGAGATATATATATATAGGTGTGTATATATATATCGGGAATTAATGAAGTATCTAGTAACTTCATTTCTTTAAATGATATTTCAAAGATTGAATTTATTCAAGTCTTATCTCGTAGTCTCATCTATATGATAAACTTTTGAAATTGATTATACCTTGAACGGTGGTAGTTCAAGTAGTATTCGGAAAAGATATAAGTATATTGGAGTATCTTGTAACTTATATCTAGTAAATGATTATCTTATGTATGACAAAGATTTTCAGAAAAATGTTGAGACAAGGTTAGATATATGAGATCACCTTGCAACGATATTTTTATACAGTTATAGACTGGAAATCTGTGTATATTATGCATGAAAGAGGATTTCAAAGATTTGAAAAGTATATATACATTTATACTGATTATTTTGCGACATAGTCATGTTAAGATATCAAACTTGGTTCATTTTTGCTTGACCAAGACTTTCATGAGTAATATGAGAATGCTCATATATTATAAAGTATTATACATATTATTTCGGTGGGCTTGTTACTCACCCTTGCTTTCTTCTTTCATGACACAGCAACAGATACACAAGATGAACATGACTAGGCTCCCAGCTCATGAGCGGATAGGAAATGTTCCGCAGTTTCCTGTAGGCGTTGATGTCACTATAGCTGAGGTAGGAACTACCAATAGGCTACTTTTAACTTTTGATGTACCAGACTTATGTATATTTATGAATTTTAGTAATGGCAAAGATTATGTAAATCTATTCAGAAACCCTTTTGAGATGTAATGACTTATAATTGTGGAATAAAATGACTTGTGTTATTTTTGGTATTCATCTCTGAGACTAGAACTTGTGGTGTGTGTGTATATTATGGGGTCACAGTACGCAGTAGTTGTTTGTTTATTAAGATTGAATATTATTAAGGGAAATGGAACTCGTGACAACCCGGATCCCCGACCCCGAATTTGGGGGTGTTACAGAAATGGTATCAGAGCTAAGTGTTATAAACCTCAGAGATGATGCGTCGTTAAAATAATAAGTTCACTAAGATAATAAGAACTCTTGCCAAGTTCATGGTCGGACTACCTAACATAGTAATGACAGTTAAAACCCTAATGGGAACCCTTATAAATATCATGATAATAACATAGATCGATGTAGCGGGGCAACGAACCCTGAGGTTGAGGAGCAACAGCGTGATGTTGTTTTATTACATATTGGAGATCAAATCATGGATTCGATGGAGTACCCTAATGAGGGACCGGATGATGTTCATATTGAGGATGTAGCGGTTGAGGATGTTGTCCCAAAAGGGATTGTTGCTGAGGAGGATCCCGTGAAGGATCCTGTCAAGAAAAAAAAGGGACCACTGAGGAATTGATGACCATGGCCAGGGCGACTACCAGAGGTAGGATTGGTCGGTTACTACCGGAGGTTCGTTCAAGTTTTCAAAGATAGTAGCCTCTTTAACGCGGCTTACTCATAAGACTGAGAAGTTCGAATGGACAGAGAAATGCGAGAACAACTTTCAAGAACTGAAGCAAAGATTAGTGACGGCCCCTATGTTGGCGTTGCCGGATGGAAAATGAGATTTTGTGATTTGTATTGACGCTTCGCACAAGGAATTAGGGTGCGTTCTTATATAGCATGGAAAGTTAATCGCGTACGCATCAAGACAATTAAGGGAATATGAAATTCGATATCCCACCCATGATCTTGGGATCACGACAATAGTTTTTTTCCCTAAAGATTGGAGGCACTACTTGTATGGAGAGAAGTGCGAGATTTATACAAACCATAAGAGCTCAAGTATATTTCCACACAGAATGAGCTCAACATACGCCAGAGTAGGTGGTTAGAGCTAATCAAGGATTACGATTATGAGAATCTTTATCATCAAGGGAAAGCCAATATGGTGGCTAACGCATTTAGTAGAAAGGAGAGACTCAAGATGATAATGTCTTTGGGAGAGTTGATAAGAGATTTTGAGAAAATGGAAATAGAATTGAAGGTAACCAGAGCCGGTACTGAAAAGTTGTTTGAGATTGTAATGCAACCCGAATTATTGGAAAAGATCATATGATGCTAAGAAAAAGTGATGAATGAAGGCAGAGAGTGAAGGGTTTTTAGCACATGAATGCAACGAAAACGTAAATTTAAATCTTAAAAAAATGAAACCCTCCGCAGGATCCATGCGAAAAATAATATTTAATTCGTAGTTCAGTATGTTTACCTTAAGAAGCTTTACGTTAATGAAAAGATGGAGGTCTTTAATAGCGATCCAAGAACGACGAGCGGAGATTTCTAGCAGCTGCTCCTCAAGTGTGAAGCACTCCACCGGTATCCACCAAGAGATCAATGTAATGGAGGAAGAAGGGGTGGGAGAATTAGGGTTTTCTTAACTTTTTAGGTTGAGTCCAAATAAGGGTTTATAATAGTATATTTATAGGCAAAATTTCAGCTGAAAATTTTCCCATAAAATATTATTATTATTATTAACCCTTTATTCTTATTAACCTATTAACTAATAATTAAAACAGCTTTTAATTACTAATCCTTTTTCTAAATACTTTAAAAATAATTCTCTCACTTGATTTAATTTCCAAAATTAAATTCTTAATTAATAATATTAAGAACTTTTCTTAATTAATTTATAATTAATTAAATCTCATTTAATCAATTATTAAATTTGCTAATTAATTATTTATTTCACAAATAAATAATTACCAGCCATTATTAAATAATTCCTCCACCATTAAATCATTCTCTTTTATGGTGTGACCTTGTAGGTTCAATATTAAGCCGATAGTAGAAATAAATAATAATAAAACTATTTTATCATTATTTATATAAATTCTCTAATTCATTAAATAAGATTAATTAATTAATCATATTTATTCTACATCGTGAGGGATACTTCTCAGCATATCGCGACTATCCGGATAATACGAATTCACTGCTTAGAATACCAAGAACCCATTCAGTGAGTAGTTACCGTATAATCAATTCCTTCCATCCTGCAATGTCACGATTAAATACAAGGCATGGAACTTGTGTCAAGCCTATCTTATTTAATCATTTTCTTTCCCATTCACTATGCTTAGTTCTATTTAATGTAAATTAGAAACTCCTTTCTAATTTCATTCACTCTGGCCAGAGATTCTAGAACTAGCATAAGTGGATCAGCATTGAACATTCTCTTCCTTCACTGGAAGGGGTAGATCCTTTATTGATCATTCATTATCTTCGTGTACAAATTCATATACCCAATAGAGCCCTTATAATTGTCCCTGGAGACTAAGAACTAAACCAAAGCATAGTTCAGTGTACACAAGATGACTATGATGACCTCAAGACTAAGGATACTTGTACAACTATCACTATGTGAACAACTGCTGACACGTGAGTGAACTCCATCAGTTGTTCAGCAGTGTGAGTCATGTTCAGTGAACTTATTCTATAATGAGCATTTACATACTAGCTATAGTGTCACCACACAAATGTCTATGAGAACAGACATCCTTCATAATGAAGCAAGCATAGTATGTACCGATTTTTGCGGATTACCAATTACCAGTTAGTAATCCTATGACCAGGAAATATTTAAGTTCAGAGTTATCATCTTTTAGGTCTCATTATTATGATCTCATCATAATCCATAAAAGCTTTACTCTAAACTATGGTATATCTTATTTAAACACTTAAATAGATAAAGCCCGCAATAAAACCAAAACAAGGCTTTTATTAATATCAATGAGATCAAAACATATTACATAAAAGTTATTCCTAAATCCTAATACATGATTGGACTTAGGACACATCTCTTTCAATCTCCCACTTGTACTAAAGCCAATCACTCTAGTATCTAATACCCATCTTGTCTTTATGACGATCAAAGTGACTTTGAGAAAGTGGCTTTGTGAGTGGGTCTGCTACGTTGTTATGTGTGTCAACTCTTTCAATCTTGACATATCCTCTTTCAATATAATACAAGAAATGGCACCGCGCTCCCAGTAACCTTCTTGTAGACACATGGTTCATCTATGTTTTTGAAAAAACCAAACTCTTTGATTGTCTCATCAAAATGGATGTTCCATCTACGAGAAGCTTGCCTTAAACCATATATGGTTCGCAGTAGCTTACACACTAGGTGTTCATTTCCCTTGGAAAGAAAACCCTCTAGATGTGCCATAAACACTTCCTCCTCAAGTTCCCCATTGAGGAATGCCGTTTTCACGTCCATTTGCCAGATCTCATAGTCGTAGTAAGCAGCAATCGCAAGCAAAATCTGAATTGATTTTAACATGGCTACAGGCGAAAAAGTTTCATCAAAGTCAATCCCTTGCCTTTGTTTGAATCTTTTTGCCACGAGCCTGGCCTTATAGGTCTCCACCTGGCCATCTGCTCCAATATTTCTTTTGTATACCCACTTGCACCCAATAGGCTTAACACCTTCAGGCGCCTCAACCAGAGTCCATACTTGGTTGGTATACATAGATTCCATTTTGGATTTCATGGCACTATACCATTTCTCTGAGTTAACACTACTCATAGCCTCATTATAGGTCACAGGGTCATCATCATCAATGATTGACAACTCATTGTCATTCTCAATGACAAGGCCATAATACCTCTCAGGTTGGCGAGACACTCTCCCTGTCCTACGAATGGGTTGTTCCATTAGAGGTTGTTCAGTCTGAACATGTGTTTCCACTTGATCCGTAGTAGTTTATGCTTCTTGAACTTCATCAAGTTCAATTTTGCTCCCACTGTTTCCTTCAAGGATAAACTCCTTTTCCAAGAAGGTAGCATGTCTGGAGACAAACACCTGATGATCAGTTTAAAAGTAATACCCCAAAGTCTCTTTAGAATATCCCGCAAAATTACATTTTACGGATCGAGATTCCAGCTTATCTGGGTCAACTTTCTTGACATAAGCTGGACATCCCCAAATATTAATGTGTTTAAGACTCGGTTTCCTTTCTTTTTATATCTTATATGGTGTTTGAGGAACAGATTTGGAAGGCACCTTATTCAGTAAATATGCTGAGGTTTCCAATGCATAACTCCATAGAATTACTGGAAGATTCGCATAGCTCATCATGGACCGAACCATGTCTAACAAAGTTCGATTTCTCCTTTCAGATACCCCATTTAACTGTGGAGTATATGGAGGAGTCCACTGGGAGACTATACCATTTTCTTTGAGATAATCTAGAAACTCTCCATTCAAGAATTCACCACCTCGATCTGATCGAAGAGTTATAATATTGTGTTTCGTTTGTTTCTCCACTTCATGTTTATATTCTTTGAACTTTTCAAAGGCTTCAGACTTGTGTTTCATCAAATACACATATCTGAATCTAGATCTATCATCTAAGAAAGTAATGAAGTATGAAAATCCACCCATGGCTTGCGTAGACATTGGTCCACATACATCTGTGTGTACCAATCCTAGCAAATCTGCAGCCCTCTTTTCATGTCCACTAAATGGAGATTTGGTCATTTTACCCAATAGACAAGACTCGCATGTAGGAGATGATTCAAAATCAAAGGGGTCAAGTAACCCTTCCTTATGCAATGTCCGTAGTCTATTTTCACTAATATGACCTAGCCTACAGTGCCATAAATAGGTCAGATTTTCATCATCTCATTTTCTTTTATTAGTTTGTTCAATCTGAAGTAAATCATACTCTATGTCACATACATACAGACCATTATTTAAAATGCCACGTCCAAAAAAACATTATCTCTAAGGATAGAACATTCATTATTCTTAACAATAAATGAAAAACCATCCACATCCAACATAGGGATAGAAACAATATTCCTCACAATAGAGGGAACGTAATAACAATTATTCAAAATAATAGTCTTGCCCGTAGGCATATGTAAACTAAATGATCCTACAGATATGGCCGCAACCCTTGCTCCATTGCCCATACGTAGAATCACCTCATCTTTTTCAAGAGTCTTACTTCCCTTTAGTCCTTGCAACGAATTGCAAATATGAGAACCACAGGCCGTATCTAATACCCAAGTAGAAATTTGACCTAGTGACATATTAACTTCGATCACGAACATGCCTGAATCAGAAGCAGTAGTCTCACTACCCTTCTTCTTCAATTCTGCAAGGTAAACCTTGCAGTTCCTCTTCCAGTGCCCCAACTTGTTACAGTGAAAACAAACAACTAAATTAGGACCAGTCAACTTGTGAGCATCTAGTATGCTCCGGAGTGATAGTGCAGAAGACATGACGAATATAGTAAATCTGTAAATGATAAACACATAACAACACTTAGAAAATATTCAATATCATTTAAAAACACTATATGAATCGGGTCTTTATTCATAAGTGTCTCCCACTAGTTTATCTAATTTTTTCAACCCCCTAAGTGAAAATTAAGCATTCATAATGCTAGTGGGAATAGGGATCCTACATTCCATCACGCAACCTCGGCTGTGGCACGAAACATCATGTGATGTTCAATAGGCAGACAACTCTTGTCAATTACATTTATGTTATTCCCTAATATAAGTTTAGCCTCTTGAATAATTGAGTCACGGTTGTGGCACGACAAACTCAATATTCTAAGTCAAGTCTAACCCAACATTTCATACAATTGAATCAGTCTGCAACGGCCCACAGCTATAGCACGTACCGACCTTTAGATTCTAATTTAATGTACACATCTCAATGTAATAGACAATTATTTCTTATTTAAAAATCAAAGCCCTCGGCTGTAGCACGAAACGATAATGATTTAAAAATAAGAACCACTTTCTACCATGTTGGAAGGCTATGACCGACACAAGCCCGTTGAGTCATTGGCCAATTACTACTTGATATTATTTAATTTTAGAGGGATTATATTACATTACAATCATAATCATATTATAAAGAGATTCTTCCTTTTAAATTAAATATTTCAAATCAATAATTGATAATCAGATGATTCCCAGATCGGGTGGAGCATTGTCAAGAGGCGTCACTTAATAACCCTTTCTTACAGATAGAAATCTGTTGTTGATAGAATCATCATTTCTCTCAATATTGAAAATTCATATTCAATTACGTGTTTCATAAACACAAGAATCTCATGATCGTATTCATAATATTTATTGTTAAGGCAAGAAACGATTCCTATTCTAGATTTTCTAGAGCACGCCTTATATTGATTTAAGTTCACCTAAATCTATCATCGCATGGTAAACATAGGCATATATCTCATATATAAAATTAAATAAACAAGTAAATGTAAAGTGCAATAAAGTAAATGTGTTTGGTTATGGCCCCATCCTATGTGATCTTTATCAAGCTCATGATAAAGATCAAGGTCAATCTAATATGGTGATGGAAATAAATACAACTAATTATTACATAAGTCTTCTTCTTTGTTTAGACTTCTTGTATGCCTCGTCTTCTTCTTTGTATCACCTCTGTGGCGCCCTCCAAACCCGGGTCAGAAGTTTGGGGTCCACACACACACTGTTTACAACCTGCTGATAACAATAATAAAGATAATAATAATAATATGCAGTGACCCTACTTACCAACTATCACGGATCGCAACAGGTTAAAGTATGCACACAAGCCAAACACACTAATATATTACATACCGATTAGATCCCGACCATTCAAACTCAAACTGAGTATTAGACATATTACAAACTTTTACAAATTTACATTATTCCAAAAGAAGCCTACTAGCTCAGCTTCAACAGCCTTAATCCCTAGCTCTCGCACTGGACTGGGGATCCTTGCTACCAACTAATTCCTTTTTAACTGGAAAGAGTATAAACAGAATCGCACAAATGAGCTAACTAGCTCAGCAAGTCACATGACAAAACTGAGAATAATGATCATCAGGTGAACATGATTATGATATCAAGTGAATAATGGATTATGATTTAGAATTGGATATTATACTTTTAATTTAAAAACCAAGGTTAGGCTGTTGATCAGTCACGCACTAACCCCGAGCAAGGCACACAACATTGCTCTAACTACTGGATCCAAGGCACACATTGGCCTAACTTGACCATTATATGGTCTGACCACGAATCTGGTCCACAATTTTATAAAAACAGTCCAATTCTAACATAATAACAGAATGAACAATAATAAACGATAACCAGAATCATTAACAACAGTGAGTACTTAACAATGAAAGGATTTCAATACTTGTATGGATCAACAAGGTAATTTTAAAGCTTGGATGCTGGGTAATAAAAGAATTGGATAACAAAGGAATCAATGTTTCAGGGTTTCAAGGATTTGGTCTTTCAAAGCATAAGATATCA
The DNA here is from genome assembly GCF_009905375.1 of Apium graveolens. Taxonomy (NCBI): domain Eukaryota; kingdom Viridiplantae; phylum Streptophyta; class Magnoliopsida; order Apiales; family Apiaceae; genus Apium; species Apium graveolens. The sequence continues at coordinate 268,665,606 of NC_133648.1, forward strand.
TGGGTTGAGTATATAAGTAATTCAGTTCAGCGTTTGGTATTTAGTTTATATATATTTGTGGAGTAGTATCGTAGATTTGTGGTTCGTATTTGGGTATACAATAATCAATGGCTTAGAAAGAATATGGTTCCTGGCTCAAGAACAATAATTGGAATCAGGGTTTAGGTTTCCGTGCTTCAAAGCACTTGCAATATCACATGATTATCAAGTACTACAATATCTCGAGAAAGTTCAGAACACTTGCCTGGTATTAGCTTACTACACTGCACTCGCTTCCAATCACAACCGTCTTACTCCTCAACTACCTGTTTCCCTTTCCTACGCCTTGCCTCTTCTGCTCACATATCATAAGCATCTATCAATAATTGACTCATAGAGTTCTATTCAACACATACTTCTATCTACCCTTCGTTTTACCCAAGTCCGATTAACGGATTGAAAGTTATGCAATAATCAAGTAAACACCGAATGTATAGACCGATAGTCAATCAACAAGTCACATATAACACATAATACATCACATAATCAATGACAAATCATTTATAAAGAAGTCTCGGGTTATAAATAGGCTTTCGGGTATTTAAAATAATTTTTAAAATATTTTTCAGAATTAAAACGGGTCGTTGGATCAATTTCGGGTTAATAAACAGGGTTCGGCTGGCCAATTCTGGCTCCGAAACTATTTTATAATAATTATCGAGCCTTGGAAATAATTTAGAATAATATTTTAAAACTCGAAACTATTTTTCGAAATTTTTAAATCATTTTTAAATGATTAAATCTAATTAAATAATTAATTAAAATCAATTAATAATTAATTAAATCAATAAATCAATTAATTTTCGAATTAATTGACCAATTAATCAATTAAAAATTAACTGAAATTAATTAACTAATTAATTCAGATTTATTTTTGAATTAAAAATAATTTTCGGAATTAAAATACTATTTTTTTTAGAATTTTAAGAAATTAAAAATGAATTTTTATATTAAAAATAAATAGAAAATATGATTTTTAAACATTTTATAAACATGAATCCTATTTTTGAAAACTTTGCAAACTACAGGGACTAAACTTCACCATCTTCAAAACTACAGGGACTAAACTGCAATTTTGCAGTTCCAGTCGCCGGAAAATCGGGGGTGGCCGGAAAAGACGATCCCGGCGTCCTCACCCCACCAACACCTCCAGATCAACACTACACAACACCAGGAACTTGTTCATGCAATCAAAACATTCTAATCATCCCTGTTCTGGCCGGAAATTGGCCAAGAACATCGCCGGTTTCCGGCGAGCATCGTAAATCTTTAAAACACAACTCCCTTCGATTCAAGCATCCTCTGTTAACGAGCTATATATCAATCGATTGCAAATTTCATAAGGAACACAACCCACTATAAATTAACATCTAATAACCCTTGAATCAAAAACCCCCAAATTTCAATTGAAAACATTCATACGGGTTATAAACCCTAATTTTAAAATTCGAAAATCAAACTCAAATTTGAACATGTTATTGAACTCCAAATCAGACGTATAATATACCAAAATCATCAGGAAAACAAGCTCTACAACATGCAATCATCAAATCATACAAACAATCATCTGAACAAAAATTCATATTTTTCATAAAAATAATTCGAAAATAAATAAATTTTTAGAAATTAAACCTTTGATTCTGCATGTGTATGGATTACAGATTCTGATAGAGCTTCTCAAGACCTTCAAATCCAGTACTCGAGCTTTTCAAACAAAGATCAATAACACCTTCAAAAGTTGGTTTGATTCTTGAAACAGTTTATGAATATAGGATTTTTCTCTGTAAAATTATATATTTATCTGTCTGCAAATGATTTTGATACGAAATAAAATACGGTAAAAGGCTATTTATATTTACGGAAAATTAGTATCCCGTTGGATCATTCCAGATATAAAATGGTACGTTTATTTGTAAAAACTGATCCAAACGGTATCGGTTTTCGGGATAATTATCCAAATCAGTACAATTTGTACTGCGGTCTTGGTCTCAGCGCCTGGTTACACGTATTAAGAAGTGATAATTGTGATAGTTTAATAAAAAGCTCCCGTTTATCGAAAATATGGGTTTTTATTGATTTACCGAAACGCATACTGTATCGAAAATATTGTGCCGGGACCCGCGCAGGATAAACCGTACGCCGGATCGAAAAAGTCGAAACATGGAAAATGCTCGGAATATTACAATTAGGTTAGGAAGGAGTTCTCGGAAGGGTTTCAGGTTCCAAAACCATAACAACGGTTGATGTCGGTTGGTTCCCGTTTTTATAAAATATATTTTAAATATTCGGAAAAAGATTTTAGAAATTTCATATGATTCATATTAATTCATAAATCAACATAAAAATAGTTAGGAAGATATGACAATTATCTATATTTTATTTTGGACATATAAAAATTGAAATACTCAATTAATACTATTTTTGAATATTCAAATACAAATAACACTTAACAGTTAATTCACAGAATAGATACTGAACACAGATAATAATTCTTTAATTAGCAAAAATAATTACACTGTATATCCCAGATATTACATCCTTCCCCCCTTAAAAGGATTCTGTCCTCAGAATCTCCTAAGAAAATAAATGAGGGTACTTTTCTCTCATATCACTTTCTAATTCCCAGGTTGACTCTTCAACCTTTGGGTTTTTTCCATAATACTCTTACTAACTTTACCACTTTATTTCTCAATACTTTCTCTCTCTCCTCTAGAATCTCTATCGGACTCTCTATATAAGACAAATCTGCCTGAAGCTCTATTGGCTCATATTCTATTACATGCATGGAGTCTGGATTATATTTCTTGAGCATCAATACGTGAAAAACATTGTGAATGTGCTCCATATGCGGTGGTAACGTCAACTCGTAAGCTACTTTGCCAACGCGCTTTAGGATCTCAAAAGGTCCGACATATCTTGGACTCAGCTTTCCTTTCTTTCCAAACCTCGTTAGTCCTTTCCACGGTGATACTTTCAGTAATACCAAGCTTCCTTCTTCAAATTCCATGTCTTTCCTTGACTGATCTGCATACTTCCTCTGACGATCTTGTGCGGCTATTAATCTCTTCTGGATAATTTTAACAACTTCATTTGTCTGCTGCACCAATTCAGGTCCGAGTATTTTGTGTTCTCCTACTTCGTCCCAATATACTAGAGATCTACATTTGCATCCATAAAGGGCTTCATAGGGTGGCATCCCAATGCTGGCGTGATAACTGTTGTTATAAGCAAACTCTACCAGGGGTAAATGCTCGTCCCAACTTCCTTTGAAATCAATAGCACAAACACGTAACATGTCCTTGATTGTCTGGATCGTTCTTTCACTTTGGCCGTCCGTCTGCGGGTGATAGGCCGTACTCATATTCAATTTTGTTCCCAAATATTCTTGAAAACTCTTCCAAAATCTTGAATTAAATCTTGGATCTCGATCAGATACAATAGACACAAGAACTCCGTGACGAACTACGATTTCCTTTAGGTACATATGGACCAACTTGTCGAGCGAAAACCTTTCATTTATAGGCAGAAAATGAGCTGACTTGGTAAGTCTATCCACTATAACCCAAATGGCATCATGATTAGCCCTTGTCCTTGGTAATCCAACAATGAAATCCATGGTAATATGTTCCCACTTCCACTCTGGAATCTCCAATGGCTGTAGCAATCCGCCTGGTCTCTGATGCTCTGCTTTAACTCTCTGACAAGTATAACATTTGCTAACCCATTCCGCAATTTCCCTCTTCATGTCTGGCCACCAATAATTCTTCTTTAAATCTCTGTACATTTTGGTACTCCCTGGATGGATAGAATATCTTGAACTATGTGCCTCTTGTAAAATTTCATTTTTCAGCTCCGTCACTGGTGGAATCCAAATTCTTGAAGAAAACCTAAGAATACCTTGATCATCCTTCTGCGTGCATAATTCCTCACCTACCAAATGATTTATATCTTGATCCATTACATTTTCCTGACACTTCTTTATTTTCTCCAACAACTCCGGCTGGAAAGTCATACTGTATACTTTCGCTTCCTCAGGCTTGCAAACTCTAATTTCTAATTCCAATTTCTGAAATTCCTTATATATATATCTTCAGATACTGATAATATATTCAACCTTTCCTTCCGACTCAATGCCTCAGCCACAACGTTCGCCTTACCTGGATGATAATTAATCGAGCAATCATAGTCTTTGATCAACTCTAACCATCTCCTTTGCCTCATATTAAGTTCCTTCTGTGTGAATATATACTTTAAGCTTTTGTGATCCGTGAAAATCTCGTACTTTTCTCCATACAAATAATGTCTCCAAATCTTCAAAGCGAAAACTATGGCTGCTAGCTCCAAATCATGAGTAGGATACTTCTGTTCGTATGGTTTCAATTGCCTTGACGCATACGCAATCACCTTTTCGTGCTGCATTAAAACACATCCTAGTCCTTTGTGAAAAGCATCACTATAAATTATAAAATTCCCTTGATCATCTGGAAGTGACAAAACAGGTGCCATGATTAATCTCCGCTTTAATTCCTGAAAACTTTCTTCGCACTTGTCGTTCCATATAAACTTTTCATTCTTTCGTGTAGGCTTTGTCAAAGGTGTTGCAATCCTTGAGAAATTCTGAACGAATCGTTGATAATATCATGCCAATCCAACTTCTTACCTTAGTGGGTGTTCTCGGTCTCTCCCAATTCGTAATTACCTCGATCTTTGCCGGGTTCACTTTGATTCCTTCGTTACTGACTATGTGTCCTAAGAACTGAACTTCCTGTAGCCAAAACTCACACTTCGAGAATTTAGCGTATAACTTCTTTTTCCTTAAAATCTCCAAAGCCGTTCTCACATGTTCCGCATGATCCTCTTCCATCTTTGAATAGATTAAAATATCGTCTATAAACACAATAACAAACTTATCCAAATACTCCTTGAAAATTATGTTCATCAGGTCCATAAACGCTGTCGGGGCATTGGTCAACCCAAAAGACATCACTAAAAACTCGTAATGTCCATAACTTGTTCTAAAAGTTGTCTTTGGTATATCTTCTGACTTGATCTTTAGTTGATGATATCCTGATCTTAAATCAATTTTGGAGAAATACTTGGCTCCCTTCAACTGGTCAAACAGATCGTCAATTCTGGGTAACGGATACTTGTTCTTGATTGTCAGCTTGTTGAGCTCCCTATAGTCGATGCACAGTCTCATGCTTCCATCTTTCTTCTTGACGAATAATACCGGGGCTCCCCACGGGGATACACTAAGTCTGATTACTCCTTTCTCTAACAACTCCTGCTATTGCTTCGCTAGCTCTTTTATCTCAACAGGCATCATTCTGTATGGGGCCTTGAATACTGGTTCTATTCCCGGTGCTAAGTCGATCGCAAATTCAATTTCTCTATTTGGAGGAAGTCCTGGTAACTCGTTAGGAAATACGTCTGGAAATTCATTCACAACTGGAATATTTTCAAGTTTTGTTGGTTCTTGACTTCTGTCAATCACATATGCCATGAAATGCTCACATCCTTGCCGTAGTAACTTCTTGGCTTGAATTATCGTTAAGAACTTCTTTACTTGTTTCTGACCCTTGAACGTTACTATTCTTTCGTCTAGCGTTTTCACCATTACCTTCTTATTTCGACAGTCTATCTGCGCATCATGCTTAGATAACCAATTCATCCCTAATATAACGTCAAATTCTCCTAACTTAAATGGTATCAAATCTACACAAAATTTACTACCAGAGATCCCAATCTCACAATTCCCATAAACTTGGTTAACAGATACACGTTCTTGATTTGCTAATTCCACAGTCATTATTTCATTTAAACATTCAACTGGACAATTTAACTTACTAACAAAATCTTGTGAAACAAACGATCGAGTTGCTCCCGAATCTATTAACACTTTGGCACATAAAGAATTCACATTAAGCGTACCTGCCACGACATCCATATCCTGGATCGCATCCTTCACCGACATGTCAAAAACTCTAACCCTTGGAGTCTAATTCACTGCTGGGGTAGATCCCATAATCCTTAATGCATTACTGACTGTGGCTGATGTCTTGCAATCCCTGGCTATATGTCCTGGCTTTCCACATTTAAAGCACGTAAATCCAATAGCTGGAACCTTTACTGCTGGATTCCGGATAGGCTGATCCTTACTTGCTAGTTCTCTTGCCAGCTGATTTCGGCACTCCCTCGATAGTGCCCTTTCTGGTTGCATTTGAAACATACCACATTCAACTTATTACAAACTCCTCCATGCTTCTTTCCACATACTTGACAATCTGGAAAAGTTAATCTCAATTCATTCGGCTGATTTGCATTAACTGGACGGTTACCCTGGCCTCCGTCTCCTGCATTCTGTTTCCTGAAATTAAAATTTCTCCCTGGCTGAAACTTGCCCTTCTTAAAATTTGGAAACTTCCCTGGTTATGACTGACCCTCACTTCCCTCAACTTTCCTTTTCTTGCTTTCTTTCTCCTTCTGGAACATCTCACTCTCTGTCTCTGCGATCATAGCCTTTTGTACCACTCCTGCATAGGTATCTAATTCAAAAATGGCTACCTTCCCTCTGATCCATGGTTTCAAACCTTGCTGGAATCTTTTAGCCTTCTTCCTGTCAGTATCAACATACGACGGCACATACCTTGACAATTCTTCAAACTTACCCTCATAATCTGTTACCGACATGTTCCCTTGCTTTAATTCTAAAAACTTCAGCTCCATTTGATTCTGAACAAACTGAGGAAAATACTTTTCTAAAAACAATTCCTTAAACCTTTCCCAAGTAATAACATTTGTACCTTCTAATGTCTTCACCATCTCCCACCAATACGTGGCTTCATTCTTCAGATAGTAACTTGCAAACTCAACCTTCTGTTCCTCCTTTACTTTCACTACGGCAAATGCCTTCTCTATTTCCTTTAACCAAACATTTGCTTCAATTGGCTCTAAGGAACCCTTGAATTCTGGTGGGTTTACTGCTTGAAAAGTTTTAAAAGTTACCTGGGGGTTGGTCTGTCTTTGTTGTTGTTGTGCCAGGTGAACTGTTTGTTGGGCCAAGATTTGAAGAATCTGGGCTATTGCTGGGTCCATGGGTCCTGGGTTCACATTCGGGTTTGTATCATCTTGGTTGTTATTATTGTTGGTTTCTTCATTCTGGGTGTTGGTGCGGGTATTTCTTCTGGGAGGCATTTTCTGTAAAGAATCAAACAATTTATTTAGCTTTTGAATCAAATCTTTGCATAAAGGAAAAGTTTTGTAAAACAGAAATATCTCTTTTTGAAAACAGTTGTAACTAAGTAAATTGCATGCTTCTTTATAGAATATAAACAGTCATGGAAAACACGGTACATGGTATCACAGGGTATAACTGGTGCAATAGATAAGGTAAGGTAAAACAGGTGTAATAAAATAAATGACAATAATGGAAAGGAAAAAGGTGTTGATATATATAGATCAAAAGTTTTAGGTAGTACAAGCGTAAAGACGCTTCGGAAGTAAAAGTAAAAGGGTACAACAACCTACTCACTAGTCAGTATAGCTAGTCTATAAATACAACTCAAAATTCTACTGATACACACTACAAACCACTGTATATACTACATAACCATAACAACACTGCTCAAAATCTCTGACTCATGGCAAGTCTGGACCTCCAATCTCCTCAAGCTCCTCTAGAACCCACTTAGCCCATTCCACTAAGAAATCAGGAGTGATGTCCTCATGTGTAGCCTCAGCAATCCTCACTGTAGCTGTCCTACGAAACGCCTGTAGCCTCTCTCTGAGTCGCCTCTCACCACTCCCAACCTCTCTGGTACGCATTATATGTAGTAACTCCTGAATCTGACCCTGAAGGAATCGTTGCTCCATAAAGCAAGCCTCAAACTGATGATATGGGATAGGATAGGAAGAGAACTGAAAAGGTACTCCTGTAACTGAATGACTAGTAAAGCCTGAATCAGCATGTGGGGGTCCTCTAATAGGTGGCCTCATGCCTGGAGGTGGAATAGCCTGCATTGGTACGGGTTGCAACATCGGTGGAGGTAGTATAGCCAACACTGGTGGAACAACAGGACGGGGATCCGATGCTGGTGCTCCAACTGAAGGCTCTGAGTGATCAGCTGATATAGGAATAAAAGAGTCGGCCATCGCTGCTATCCAAAATTATATCGCAATATAAGAATCTCGAACCACGACGTGAATTATACTACTACTGGTTATACCGTAACACTCAACCTCTCAACGTTCTATCATTCTATTCCTTACTTCTAATCCTAACCCTCTACCCATTCCCGTGAACCTAGGCTTGTGTCAGTGACTTATAACCTGTAGCTCTGATACCAAAACTGTGGCGCCCTCCAAACCCGGGTCAGAAGTTTAGGGTCCACACACACACTGTTTACAACCTGCTGATAACAATAATAAAGATAATAATAATAATATGCAGTGACCCTACTTACAAACTACCACGGATTGCAACAGGTTAAAGTATGCACACAAGCCAAACACACTAATATATTACATACCGATTAAATCCCAACCATTCAAACTCAAACTGAGTATTAGACATATTACAAACTTTTACAAATTTACATTATTCCAAAAGAAGCCTACTAGCTCAGCTTCAACAACCTTAATCCCTAGCTCTCGCACTGGACTGGGGATCCTTGCTACCAACTGGTTCCTTTTTAACTGGAAAGAGTATAAACAGAATCGCACAAATGAGCTAACTAGCTCAGCAAGTCACATGACAAAACTGAGAATAATGATCATCAGGTGAACATGATTATGATATTAAGTGAACAATGGATTATGATTTAGAATTGGATATTATACTTTTAATTTAAAAACCAAGGTTAGGCTGCTGATCAGTCACGCACTAACCCCGAGCAAGGCACACAACATTGCTCTAACTACTGGATCCAAGGCACACATTGGCCTAACTTGACCATTATATGGTCTGACCACGAATCTGGTCCATAATTTTATAAAAATAGTCCAATTCTAACATAATAACAGAATGAACAATAATAAACAATAACCAGAATCATTAACAACAGTGAGTACTTAACAATGAAAGGATTGCCTCTTCTGCTCACATATCATAAGCATCTATCAATAATCGACTCATAGAGTTCTATTCAACACATACTTCTATCTACCCTTCGTTTTACCCAAATCCGATTAACGGATTGAAATTTATGCAATAATCAAGTAAACACCGAATGTATAGACCGATAGTCAATCAACAAGTCACATATAACACATAATACATCACATAATCAATGACAAATCATTTATAAAGAAGTCTCGGGTTATAAATAGGCTTTCGGGTATTTAAAATAATTTTTAAAACATTTTTCAGAATTAAAATGGGTCGTAGGATCAATTTCGGGTTAATAAACAGGGTTCGGCTGGCCAATTCTGGCTCCGAAACAATTTTATAGTAATTATTGAGCCTTGAAAATAATTTAGAATAATATTTTAAAGCTCGAAACTATTTTTCGGAATTTTTAAATCATTTTTAAATGATTAAATCTAATTAAATAATTAATTAAAATCAATTAATAATTAATTAAATTAATGAACTAATTATTTTTCGAATTAATTGACCAATTAATCAATTAATAATTAACTGAAATTAATTAACTAATTAATTCAGATTTATTTTTGAATTAAAAATAATTTTCGGAATTAAAATACTAATTTTTTTAGAATTTTAAGAAATTAAAAATGAATTATTATAATAAAAATAAATAGGAAATATGATTTTTAAACATTTTATAAACAGAAATCCTATTTTTGAAAACTTTGCAAACTACTGGGACTAAACTTCACCATCTTCAAAACTACAGGGACTAAACTGCAATTTTGCAGTTTCAGTCGCCGGAAAATCGGGGGTGGCCGGAGAAGACGATCCCGGCGTCCTCACCCCACCAACACCTCCAGATCAACATTACACAACACCAGGAACTTGTTCATGCAATCAAAACATTCTAATCATCTCTGTTCTGGCCGGAAATTGGCCAAGAACATCGCCGGTTTCCGGCGAGCATCGTAAATCTTTAAAACACAACTCCCTTCGATTCAAGCATCCTCTGTTAACGAGCTATATATCAATCGATTACAAATTTCATAAGGAACACAACCCACTATAAATTAACAGCTAATAACCCTTGAATCAAAAACCCCCAAATTTCAATTGAAAACATTCATACGGGTTATAAACACTAATTTTAAAATTCGAAAATCAAACTCAAATTTGAACATGTTATTGAACTCCAAATCAGACGTATAATATACCAAAATCATCAGGAAAACAAGCTCTACAACATGCAATCATCAAATCATACAAACAATCATCCGAACAAAAATTCATATTTTTCATAAAAATAATTCGAAAATAAATAAATTTTTAGAAATTAAACCTTTGATTCTGCAGGTGTATGGATTACAGATTCTGATAGAGCTTCTCAAGACCTTCAAATCCATTACTCGAGCTTTACAAACAAAGATCAATAACACCTTCAAAAGTTGGTTTGATTCTTGAAACAGTTTATGAATATAGGATTTTTCTCTGTAAAATTATATATTTATCTGTCTGCAAATGATTTTGATACGAAATAAAATATGGTAAAAGGCTGTTTATATTTACGGAAAATTAGTATCCCGTTGGATCATTTCTGATATAAAATGGTACGTTTATTTGTAAAAACTAATCCAAACGGTATCGGTTTTCGGGATAATTATCCAAGTCAGTACAATTTGTACTGCGGTCTTGGTCTCAGCGCCTGGTTACACGTATTACGAAGTGATAATTGTGATACTTTAATAAAAAGCTCCCGTTTATCGAAAATACAGGTTTTTATTGATTTACCGAAACGAATACTGTATCGAAAATATTGCGCCGGGACCCGCGCAGGACAAACCGTACGCCGGATCGAAAAAGTCGAAACATGGAAAATGCTCGGAATATTACAATTAGGTTAGAAAGGAGTTCTCGGAAGGGTTTCGGGTTCCAAAAATGTAACAACGGTTGACGTCGGCTGGTCTCGTTTTTATAAAATAGATTTTAAATATTCAGAAAAAGATTTTAGAAATTTCATATGATTCATATTAATTCATAAATCAACATAAAAATAGTTAGGAAGATATGACAATTATCTATATTTTATTTTCGATATATAAAAATTGAAATACTCAATTAATACTATTTTTGAATATTCAAATACAAATAACACTTAACAGTTAATTCACAGAATAGATATTGAACACACATAATAATTATTTAATTAGCAAAAATAATTACACGGTGTATCCCAAATATTACAACCTCTATTGGATAGCCTTCTTGAGTCTTCAATTACATTACATGATTGAAAGTAAAACTAATCTAATGAACTTACAAGGAATAACTCGAGTTACATTCGAGATTTATGATTACAAAGATTGACGACATGCAAGTCGTATTTAAAACCAAAACCAAAACCATTACACTAAGGTCAAAAGGCCATAACCATCCATCATGCTCATACAACACATAAAAGTATGTTAAAACACATAATCTGATCTTAACATATCATATTATCCATGATCTAATCATAAAAAGAAAATATGACAAAAATAAAAAAAAAATCAGAATCAAATCAGAAAAACAAGAATCACTGTTCACGGGCAGTAAACGACGTCAAACGACTTACAAACGAGTCGCTGATAGTTTAAGCTATCAGTTTTGTTTAGACGCTCGTTTACCTATGGAATAGGGTATTCGTTTGCGTAAATCGGACACCAGGCCCAGATTTCAGCAAATCTGCAGCAGCCAATTCAGAATCCGTATCTAATATGATTCTCATAATTAGAACAAACATAAATCATGTATATATCAGTATATATACAGATTATATAATCATCTTATGATTATACAACTCACATGAATATCATATATTCAAAACCATACATATATAAGCATATTATATCAACATCAAATTTGGCGAATCACGTACATGCTCATATATCGAAAACAGTTAAACACATAAACGAATTAAAAACTTTTCGCAAGTAGCTCTGATGCCATTGAAGGGTTTTTAGCACATAAACGCAGCGAAAACGTAAATTTAAATCTTAAAAAAACCGAAACCCTCCGCAGGATCCATGCGAAAAATAATATTTAATTCGTAGTTCAGTATGTTTACCTTAAGAAGCTTTACGTTAATGGAAAGATGGAGGTCTTTAATAGCGAACCAAAAATGATGAACGGAGATCCTTAGTAGTTGCTCCTCAAGTGTGAAGCACTCCACCGATATCCACCAAGAAAATGATGTAATGAAGGAGGAGGAGATGGAAAGAATTAGGGTTTTGGTAAATCTTTTTGGTTGAGGTAAAAATAGGGTCTATAATAGTATATTTATAGGCAAAAATTTCAGCTGAAAATTTTCCCATAAAATATTATTATTATTAACCCTTTATTATTCGCACTAATAATTAAAACACCTTTTAATTATTAATCCTTTTTCTAAACTCTTTAGAAATAATTCTGTCACTTGATTTAATTTCCAAAAATTAAATTCTTAATTAATAATATTAAGAACCTTTTCTTAATTAATTTATAATTAATTAAATCTCATTTAATCAATTAATAAATTTGCCAATTAATTATTTATTTTATAAATAAATAATTATCAGCCATTATTAATTAATTCCTCCACCGTTAAATCATTCTCTTTTATGGTGTGACCCTGTAGGTTCAATATTAAGCCGGTAGTAGAAATAAATAATAATAAAACTATTTTATCATTATTTATATAAATTCTCTAATTCATTAAATATGATTAATTAATTAATCAATCATATTTATTCTACATCGTGAGGGATACTTCTCAGCATATCGCGACTATCCGGATAATACGAATTCACTGCTTAGAATACCAAGAACCCATTCAGTGAGTAGTTACCGTACAATCAATTCCTTCTACCCTGCAATGTCATGATTAAATACAAGGCATGGAACTTGTGTCAAGCCTATCTTATTTAATCACTTGCTTTCCCATTCACTATGCTTAGTTCTATTTAATGTAAATTAGAAACTCCTTTCTAATTTTATTCACTCTAGCCAGAGATTCCTGAACTAGCATAAGTGGATCAGCATTGAACATTCTCTTCCTTCACTGGAAGGGGTATATCCTTTATTGATCATACACTATCTTCGTGTACAAATTCCTATACCCAGTAGAGCCCTTATAATTATCCCTTGAGACTAAGAACTAAACCAAAACATAGTTCAGTGTACACAAGATGACTATGATGACCTCAAGTCTAAGGATACTTGTACAACTATCACTATGTGAACAACTGCTGACACGTGAATGAACTTCATCAGTTGTTCAGCTGTGTGAGTCATGTTCAGTGAACTTATTCTATAATAAGCACCTACATACTAGCTATAGTGTCACCACACAAATGTCTACGAGAATATACATCCTTCATAATGAAGCAAGCATAGTATGTACCGATTTTTGCGGATTACCAATTACCAGTTAGTAATCCTACGACCAGGAAATATTTAAGTTTAGAGTTATCATATTTTAGGTCTCATTATTATGATCTCATCACAATCCATAAAAAGCTTTACTCTAAACTGTGGTATATCTTATTTAAACACTTAAATAGATAAAGCCCGCAATAAAACCAAAACAAGGCTTTTATTAATATCAATGAGATCAAAACAGATCACATAAAAGTTATTCCTAAATACTCATACATGATTGGACTTAGGGCATATCTCTTTCAGATCGATCATCTATAAAAGTAATGAAGTATGAGAATTCACCCATGGCTTGCGTAGACATTGGTCCACATACATCTGTGTGTACCAATCCTAGCAAATCTGCAGCCTCTCCATGTCCACTAAATGGATATTTGGTCATTTTACCCAATAGACAAGACTCACATATAGGATATGATTTAAAATCAAAGGGGTCAAGTAACCCTTCCTTATGCAATGTCCACAGTCTATTTTTACTAATATGATCAAGTCTGCAGTGCCACAAGAAAGTGAGATTTTCATCATCCCTTTTTCCTTTATTAGTTTGTTCAATCTGAAGTAAATTATGCTCTACGTCACATACATACAGACCATTATTTAAAGTACCACATCCATAAAGAACATTATATCTAAGAATAGAACATTCATTGTTCTTAATAATAAATTAAAAACCATCCAAATCCAACATAGGAATAGAAACAATATTCCTCACAATAGAGGGAACAAAATAACAATTATTTAAAATAATAGTTTTGCCCGTAGGCATATGTAAACTAAATGATCCTACAGATATGGCGGAAACCCTTGCTCCATTGCCCATACGTAAAATCACCTCATCTTCTTCAAGAGTCCTACTTCCCTTTAGTCCCTGCAACGAATTGCAAATATGAGAACCACAGGCGGTATCTAATACCCAAATAGAAATTTGACTTAGTGACATATTAACTTCAATCATGAACAAACCTGAAGCAGAAGCGGTAGTCTCACTACCCTTCTTCTTCTTCAATTCTGCAAGGTAAACCTTGCAGTTCCTCTTCCAGTGCCCCACCTTGTTACAGTGAAAGCAAACAGCTTTGCTCTTGGGGTCTTCAGCTTTTGGTAGAACCGGCTTTTTCTCACCTACTTTCTTCTTCTTGGAAGGGTTTTTCTTCCTTTTCTTAGGATTGGAACCTTCACCAATTAGAAGAACAGAACTCTTCTTGGGGGAAATTTGATTCCGCAGTCTTCAACATGTTATGGAGTTCAGGCAGGCTGACATCCAGCTTATTCATGTGAAAGTTCACAACAAACTGCGAGAACGAACTCGGAAGTGATTGCAAGACCAAGTCTTGGCTCAGCTACCCATCCATGGCAAAACCAAGTTGTCCAAGATGTTCAATCAAATTGATCATCTTAAGTACATGGTCATTCACAAATGATCCCTCAGACATCCTACAACCGAACAGCTCCTTCGATATCTCATATCGAGCTGTCCTCCCTGCCACATCATATAACTCTTGTAGATGTATAAGGATAGTGTGAGCATCCATATGCTCATGTTGCTTCTGTAGCTCAATGTTCATGGAAGCTAGCATGATGCATTGAACAACATTTGCATCATCTATCCACTTACGATACACAACATGTTCATCATTATGTACATCGCTAGCAGGTTCAGTAGGCTTAGGTGAGTCAAACACATATTCCAGCTTCTCAACCCTGAGAACAATTCTCAAGTTTCGAAGCAAGTCACCAAAATTAGGACCAGTCAACTTGTGAGCATCTAGTATACTACGGAGTGATAGTGCAGAAGATATAACGTATATAGTAAATCTGTAAATGATGAACACATAACAACACTTAGCAAATATTCAATTTCATTTCAAAACACTATATGAATCGGGTCTTTATTCATAAGTGGCTCCCACTAGTTTATCTAATTTATACAACCCCTAAGTGAAAATTAAGCATTCATAATGCTAGTGGGAATATGGATCCTACATTCCATCACACAACCTCGGCTATAGCACGAAACGTCATGTGATGTTCAATAGGCAGACAACTCTTATCAATTACATCTTATGTTATTCCCTAATAAAACTTTAGCCTCTTGAATAATTGAGTCACGGCTGTAGCACGACAAACTCAATATTCTAAGTCAAGTCTAACCCAACATTTCGTACAATTGAATCAGTCTGCAACGGCCCACGGCTGTAGCATGTAACGACCTTTAGATTCTAATTCAATGTACACATCTCTATGTAATAGACAAGTATTTCTTATTTCGAAATCAAAGCCCTCGGCTGTAGCACGAAACGACAATGATTTCAAAATAAGAATACTTTCTACCATGTTGGAAGGCTTTGACCGACACAAGCCCGTTGTGTTATTGGCCAATTACTACTTGATATTATTTAATTTTAGAGGGATTATATTATGTTACAATCATAATCATATTATAAAGAGATTCTTGCTTTTAAATTAAATATTTCAAATCAATAATTGATAATTAGATGATTCCCAGATCGGGGGGGGGCATTGTCAAGATGCGTCACTTAATACCCCTTTCTTACATATAGAAATCTGCTTTTGACTGAATCATCCTTTCTCTCAATATTGAAAATTCATATTTAATTATGTGTTTCATAAACACAAGAATCTCATGATTGTATTCATAATATTATTGTTAAGGCAAGAAACGATTCCTATTCTAGATTTTCTAGAGCACGCCTTATATTGATTTAAGATCACCTAAATCTATCATCGCATGGTAAATATAGGCATATATCTCATATATAAAATTAAATAAACAAGTAAATGTGAAGTGCAATAAAGTAAATGTGTTTAGTTATGGCCCCATCCTATGTGATCTTTATCAAGCTCATGATAAAGATCAAGATCAATCTAATATGGTGATGGAAATAAATACAACTACTTATTACATAAGTCTTCTTCTTTGTTTAGACTTCTTGTATGCCTCATCTTCTTCTTTGTATCACCTCTATTGGATAGCCTTCTTGAGTCTTTAATTACATTACATGATTGAAAGTAAAACTAATCTAATGAACTTACAAGAATAACTCGAGTTCCATTCGAGATTTATGATTACAAAGATTGACGACATGCAAGTCGTATTTCAAACCAAAACCAAAACCATTACACTAAGGTCGAAAGGCCATAACCATCCACCATGCTCATACAACACATAAAAGCATGTTAAAACACATAATCTGATCTTAACATATCATATTATCCATGATCTAATCATAAAAAAAAATATTACAAAAATTAGAAAAATCAGAATCAAATCAGAAAAACAAGAATCACTGTTTACGGGCAGTAAACGACGTCAAATGTCTTACAGAAGAGTCGTTGATAGCTTATGCTAACAGTTTTGTTCAGACGCTCGTTTACCTATGGAATAGGGTATTCGTTTGCGTAAATCGGATACCAGACCCAGATTTCAGCAAATCTGCAACAGCCGATTCAGAATCCGTTTCTAATATGATTCTCATAATTAGAACAAACATAAATCATGTATATATCAGTATATATACAGATTACATAATCATCTTATGATTATACAACTCACATGAATATCATATATTCAAAACCATACATATATAAGCATATTATATCAACATCAAATCATGGCGAATCACATACATGCTCATATATCGAAAACAGTTAAACACATAAACGAATTAAAAACTTTTCGCAAGTAGCTCTGATGCCATTGAAGGGTTTTTAGCACATAAACGCAGCGAAAACGTAAATTTAATTCTTAAAAAAACCGAAACCCTCCACAGGATCTATGCGAAAAATAATATTTAATTCGTAGTTCAGTATGTTTACCTTAAGAAGCTTTACGTTAATGGAAAGATAGAGGTCTTTAATGGCGATCCAAAAACGATGAACGGAGATCCTTAGCAGTTGCTCCTCAAGTGTGAAGCACTCCACCGGTATCCACCAAGAAAATGATGTAATGAAGGAGAAGGAGATGGAGAGAATTAGGGTTTTGTAAATCTTTTTGGTTGAGGCAAAAATAGGGTCTATAATAGTATATTTATAGGCAAAATTTTCAGCTGAAAATTTTCCCATAAAAAAATATTATTATTAACCCTTTATTCTTATTAACCTATTAACTAATAATTAAAACACCTTTTAATTACTAATCCTTTTTCTAAACACTTTAAAAATAATTCTCTCACTTAATTTAATTTCCCAAATTAAATTCTTAATTAATAATATTAAGAACTTTTCTTAATTAATTTATAATTAATTAAATCTCATTTAATCAATTATTAAATTTGCTAATTAATTGTTTATTTCATAAATAAATAATTATCAGCCATTATTAATTAATTCCTCCACCATTAAATCATTCTCTTTTATGGTGTGATCCTGTAGGTTCAATATTAAGCCGGTAGTAGAAATAAATAATAATAAAACTATTTTGTCATTATTTGTATAAATTCTCTAATTCATTAAATATAATTAATTAATTAATCATATTTATTCTACATCGTGAGGGATACTTCTCAGCATATCGCGACTATCCGGATAATACGAATTCACTGCTTAGAATACCAAGAACCCATTCAGTGAGTAGTTACCGTACAATCAATTCCTTCCACCCTGCAATGTCACGATTAAATACAAGGCATGGAACTTGTGTCAAGCCTATCTTATTTAATCATTTGCTTTCCCATTCAATATGCTTAGTTCTATTTAATGTAAATTAGAAACTCCTTTCTAATTTCATTCACTCTGGCCAGAGATTCCTGAACTAGCATAAGTGGATCAGCATTGAACATTCTCTTCCTTCACTGGAAGGGGTAGATCCTTTATTGATCATTCACTATCTTCGTGTACAAATTCCTATACCCAGTAGAGCCCTTATAATTGTCCCTGGAGACTAAGAACTAAACCAAAGCATAGTTCAGTGTACACAAGATGACTATGATGACCTCAAGTCTAAGGATACTTGTACAACTATCACTATGTGAACAACTGCTGACACGTGAGTGAACTCCATCAGTTGTTCAGCTGTGTGAGTCATGTTCAGTGAACTTATTCTATAATAAGCACCTACATACTAGCTATAGTGTCACCACACAAATGTCTATGAGAACAGACATCCTTCATAATGAAGCAAGCATAGTATGTACCGATCTTTACGGATTACCAATTACCAGTTAGTAATCCTACAAGCAGGAAATATTTAAGTTCAGAATTATCATCTTTTAGGTCTCATTATTATGATCTCATCATAATCCATAAAAGTTTTACTCTAAACTATGGTATATCTTATTTAAACCCTTAAATAGATAAAGCCCGCAATAAAACCAAAACAAGTCTTTTATTAATATCAATGAAATCAAAACATATTACATAAAAGTTATTCCTAAATCCTCATACATGATTGGACTTTGGACACATCTCTTTCAGAGAGCCAACGAATGGAGAAGAGATTAATGCCGAGAAAGATGATAAGGGAATAATGAGGTATTCCTACAGAATTTGGGTTCTAAATGTTCAAAAACTTAAGGACGGGATCTTAGATGAAAGCCATAGTTCGAGGAATAAGATTTAGGGCAAACCCTGAATATGATAGTTAGGGAGGTCGCCATCAAGAAAGAAGGAACCCATAACATAATGAGATGGAAAACAAGGATTTTAACATATAAGATAACCCCGATTATGGGAGAAGGATGAAACATTTCATATTGAGAAAATAGAAGTCGAGCAAGATAGGGAGAACCAAGATGGTACTCCTATGGGGAAATTCATGGACCTGCCTAAACAAAACTTATACTTTTATCCCCAACCACCACCCTGAGGAAATAATGTGGTGGGAAATTTTTTCAGGACTTTAAGTCACTGAGCTATCAGAGTTCCAAGGAACAAGCTGACCCAGTTGAGACAAGAGTCTGGCTAAAGGAAATAGAGGAATTATTTAAGATTTTATATGATCAATGAAGCACAAAAGACTGTTTTTCCACTTACATTCCTACGAGAGAGGCCACCCGCTGGTGGAAGGCTAAGGAAGATAGAGAGAAAGTGTAGAAGTTTTAAAACCAGGCCAGAGGCGGACAAGTTTGATGAATTATGAATCTAAGTTGTAAAAGCTGACAAGATTCGTCCTGAGGACACGAACCCCAGAACAACATGATGTTTGAAGTCAATGATTATTGGGTTCATGAAATGAAGTGGAAAGGAATATAAAGGCAATAGAGTTTGAGGAATGATAAGGGAGTTGGGTATGAGGAAACCCTAAAGACTCGAATAGAAATAGAAAAGTATGTGATCATCAGGATGAGGGTGATTCACCATGAGTTAAAGTTGATGGTTGAAGGCATAAATTATATATATATATATACTTTATCCCCTTTAAGTTGGGAGTATTCGAAGACACTTCGAGATAGATCGATGGGATAATAAGAAAACACGGATGGACCGAGGAGACAGGAAAGCAAGAAATTAGGAAATTGGATGAAGGAAGTGACCTTCAAGAATATAAGGTGTACGTAACACCAGTGACTGGATACCCAAAAGGAGACACCAGGTACAAAAGATATCCAAACATTGAGATGACTATTAAGATAAATAACATAGGTAAATGAGTAATTAGAACTAAAAAGTTCACGTTGAACACGACCAATATCTTTCAGAACATCCCTACTATCATTACCAAATCGAGCAAGAAAAGTGGATAACCGTGTTATCTTTTGGAGGCCATATGGATTGACCTCATTTTGAATAAGGATGTTATTGTGAAATTAGGCATAGACTATCGAGGTGAGAATGATTGAATAAGATACCCTTATCAGGGATATATGACTTGATTTATCTATGGAATGATGCAAGTACCTTTTAAAAGTGGAATTAAGGATAAAACCTCAATAACTTGAGATGAACCATGGGGGGAATGCATAAAGGTTGGCATTTTACCCTTAATAGGGACATTATGAGTTTGAGTAGTATGGAATGAAGGACTAAGGCAACGACAACCTTTAAAGATCAGTGGAGAAATTTTTCAGAACTATATAGATAATGGTTCTAGTATTAGTAAATGGTATCTTGATATTCCTTGTACCTAGGGTGTATATTATGAAGGATTCAAGGATAACCTTAGAGGTCTTACAAGGAGAAAGGTAATATTCAAAGTTCTGAAGAATGGAAATTTTGATAAAGGAAATATGACGTAATTATAATAATGCCAGGTGGGCACGTGATAAACCATAAGAAAGTATGGATCGAGCCAATGAAGGTCGAGATTGGTGAAAACAAGAAGGACCCAAGATAAGAGACGTCCTAAGTATGATTGAGAGTCAGTCATGACAATGTTAACCTCTAAAGACCGAGGAAATAACTTATGAAAAAATGGTGATTTTTTTTACTCACCAGATTTTAAGGAAAAACATCTTCACACAAGCAATGATTGGAAATAAGGTAGAAAATTTAGTTGGAGATCGTTCAAAAGACATTGATTATAAGGAACTATTACTATCAGGAAAGGCCAATGAGGTGGCCGACACTCTAACTGTAAGAGAGCAATTATAGGCGCTCGTACCAGAGGAATACAGTAATGATGGTTAAAGCCATGAAGGTTGTATTATGGTGTGAAAGATTGACATTCCTTCTGATGATTGTGCGATACTCAACCGTAATAATAGTTTGATAAAGATTTAATTCATGTAGCGCTGTGAGCGGGCTACCTATCTTAGAAGGTCCTATCTTGAGATAAGCCAGAACCATGTTACGAAAGGACTAATTGAACCTTTGAACTTCATGTCGCCTAATAAAGAAATATGGTTGATAATGGTATTAGCCTGCTATCGTTGCTTTCATTGAAACTCTTCTGCAATTTTATCTGCTTCATGTCATGCATGTACGTCAGGATCAGGAGTGTTCTTCATGGATCATAAATGGTGATTATGCTACCTCCTTAGAAGATTTTGATATGGCAGGTATGGACTCCATATGATTATCTATTAAGATTCCAAGGAAAATGAATGACTACAGTAGGTCAGCAATGGACCATAGTAATGCAGCAATGATTCTGCGAGTAGTGAGCCAATTACAACTGTTAGAGTTGTATTGGAATGGATGTTGAGATTAAGTACAACTAATCGGGTCGTGGTGATGTATAAGTTATTAATGGTAGACCAACTAAGCCGAACATTTACCTATGATATATTTATTCCTTCTTATCGATAAAGAGTAGTATTACTATACGAAGAAGGTTGCGGTACAAAAATGGATTCTAGTAATGATGAGGTCTAGAATGAAATCCCAGATTCGATTTTCGTTGTCGAGGGAGTTTCAAGGGTGATTGTGTATAAGCTCAAGCAAGAGCATGGGTCCATAGAATGATGGACGGAATAGCAAAACTATTTAGGCATGTGAAATCCGATGCTATAATACTTAATGTTGATATATATACATATATGTTTTGTTCTCCTCTGATAAACCTCTATAGTTCAGAGGTAGATTCCAAACCATATATTTTGTGGCAGTATTTTTTTATACAATGCTCTTAAATTCGTTCTTTTCTCTCCTTTCCATTTTGTATAAGCTGAGAAGAACAACCCTTCCAGAAGGGGAGGTATTGCCGAATGACTATCTATCTGTGTGATAGAAGCCTAGTAGGATATCACATGTTGTTTAATTGCTTGTCAAGTACTAGAGGCTGGCCACCTTCTGTACTAACTATGCGATATAACAAGTGTTCATGATCATAGTGATCTCTCAATAAATTCTTTTACTTCTATATGATTATTCAAGCTTCCAAAGATAGAAGCATCTAGGAAAGGAGTACTCTAAGTGTGTTATATCCGAATTCGAAATGTGTTCCTGACACTAAGGTCGACGAAATTAATAGAAGGTTATAAAACGCTCGAGAGTAACAGTATAGCCAGAATGGTATTATGAAGGGAAGATAGTAACGCTTACTGACTGGAAAAGAGTGGGTATTGAGAAGCAAAAGCTATAGTGCTAGAAGCTATGATGAGAGTTTGTGCAATAGACTTGAAAGAAATTTAAAATTATCACTTAACACAGATTGAGTTTTCTTACGACAATAGATCGTATGTCAGTATCAAGATGTCACCTTATGAGATCCTTGAGGGAAGACAATGTCGATCTCCCTTATATTAGGATGAAGTTGGAGAGCGCAAGATGCTCGGAGCCGAAGTGGTCCAAAGGACCAAAGATATAGTGGATTTAATCAGAGGACGACTGGTAGAAACCCCGGGATGGATGGAAGAAGTATGATGATTTGACTCAAAAGGACCAAGAGTATGAAATAGGGGACGTAGTGCTGTTAAAGGTATCCCCTTGGAAACCCTTGGAAAGGATTGATGAGGTTCGGAAACAAAGAAAAGCTAAGTCCATAATTTGTTGGACCCTTGGATATATTAAGACATATTGAGAAGTTAGCATATGAGCTAGCCCTACCCCTGAACCTGTAGCAAGTTTATAACGTGTTCCACGTATCAATGTTAAGGAAGTATAATCCGAATGTCAGACATATAGGGGAATACGAGCACATGGACATGCAACCAGGCTTGACCTATAGGAGAAACCAGTGAGGATTATGAATCAAAAAAAAAGAACAAGTGCTTAGGAACTTGGTTATCAAACTAGTTAGAGTTTGGTGGTAGAACCACAATGTGGGAAAATTGACTTGAGAGTTAGAAAGTGCAATGCTAGAAAAGTATCCCCAACTATTTTCTATCTGATTCCGGGACGGAATCCTTTTAAGGAGGGGACACTGTAATAACCCCAATTTTTGGAATTTTTGAAACACAGATGAATAGTAACTTTTGCTGATGATGCAGATTAAGGAAAATTATCAGACCACACTATATAGGAATACTGTTATGTAAATTCTAAGATCGTATAAGTATTCCATAAAGTAAATGAGTGTATGTAAAGGTCGTTAGAATTCGGATCCGGACACTTTGATTTTTCCCGAAAATCCACCAGATACCGAAAGAATTGAGTATAAGGTAACATAATTAAAAGAATTTAAATTCAAGGATTAAAAGAGAGGATCATAAAGGAATATAAAATATTAAGAAAGGTTTAGGGGAACCCAAGTAATAAGATCCCGGATATGATCCCTCAAATGACAAACGAGAATGAAAGTTAAGCGAACCGTATAACAGATAAGCGGTCATTAACCAAGTAATTAAGGGTTAATCAAAGAGGTTAGTGGATGATGATGTCATCACACCAACAAGGAGAAGACATGTGTTAACAAGATGACACAAGCATGGTGACATAAGCATGACAAGGAGTTTAGATTTGTTGGTTGATTTATAGCCAAGTAAAACTTACCATGGTAAAAATCTAAAAGTAGCCAAGCTAAAAGAAAGAGAACTAACCAACATAAATGTTAGGTCACACACACTATAGAGGGGGTGAATACAGTGTAAAGTATAATCAAATCGAACTTTAACAATTCAAGTAACAGAAAACAAACTTTATTAAAACAATAAACTCTGTTACAATATGGAACTGTTACCTCTCAGTGATGAACAAATATCACGAGAGCTGCTAGGGTTACAATGAATAATCTTCTCGAATATGATAACACTTATAGTGTAAACCCTATGTCTGTGTTTATATACTACACAGTTACAAGATAATCGCTAATTGATATGGAATATAATTCTGCTTCTTAAAATATATCAATCATATATCTTTTCTTCCAAGTATTCTATTCTTCATAGAATTCCTTCTTCATGCATATATCTTCTTATGTTTATCTCGATCTTCTTTCCTTTAATCAGCTGTTGTCCTTATCTGAACGTCCTTCAGTACTTAAGTTCTGATATCCATCTTCTGATGATTATCTCCTGATAATATAAGTACTGATATCCTTAAGTCCTGACTTCCAGTAAGTATTGATTTATCCTGTTTAAGTAAGATCTGAAAACTAAACATAAACCATATTAGCCATGACATTATCAAATATATCTAACAATCTTTCCCAACTTGTAAATTAGCATAATATAAAAGTTTAACAGATATTTGATGATGTCAAAAACATTAAGTACAAATGCATGAGAATTAGACTAGATAACTACAACTTACAGTCCTTAAAGCTTTACCAATCTTTAACTTCTGATAACAACTTCAGTCTGTACAAATATCAGAATTTAATCAGTTGTAGATCTTGACTTGGCTTCATCTTCTGATCTCTCTGATGTTAGGAGTTGTTCTAAGATAGTTCTTCAACAAACATTTCTCAGCATATATAAGTTCATCAATCATCCTCCTTTTAGCATCTTTAAGCTCTGCAGTATCTTCACCAATTTGAAAGATTGCAGCCCTGAGATCATTAATCTTAGCTTTTCTTATATCCTGATCCAGTCTGATCAAATATGCCTTATCAGACTCAAGATTGAATTTTACAGCCCTATAACCCAGAAAGGTAGTTATAATCTTAGCAGTGTTGGGCTTCATTTCAACTATATCACCCTTATGATCTCTGTACTTTGGAACATATGTGCTGTCAGACTTAACAGAATAAAGCCTTTTCTGTCTCTGAATCTGATCCTTCAAATATTTTACAGCACTTTTTGTTAATCTGTCATTCACTTGAAGTAAGAATAGTACATGCTCCACTTCTTCAAAATACTTCAATGGAATGGCATTTTGCCTTATATGATAAACCCTACCATCTGTCATGAAGTACAACAGGATATGTTCTTTTAAGTAGGTATGGTAAACCATTTGTACAGATTCCAGTTGATTCAATCTCTCAGGAGTTGCTCCAATATCTGGTTCACTCAAGGAAGTTGGATCATTGGTAGTGTTTTGTATTCTTCTTTCATCAGCACTTCCCAATCCAGTTTTATCTCTTGCTTCCTTTCCAGTAACTACTCTTGCTTCAAAACCACTTGCAGCAGTCTTCAAAGGTTGAGTCTGCTTTGCTTTAGTGAATCCTGGTAGGAGTTTCTTTGATTTATCTTCTGATATCAAGTTAACTTGAGCTATGTCAGAGGTTACTTGCTTCTTCGAAATATCAGAACTTACTGTCTCTCGACTCTGAACAACTTGAGCCATGTCAGAGGTTGTCTTAAAAACTTTTCTTGAAGTCAGAGCAAGATCATCCTTTTTATCAGTGATTTCTTCATTCTCAGGAGGCACATAAACCTTGATAGGTTCACCAACTTTTTCTTTACCCTTGGATCTTGGATCTATCTGCAGTTGTGATTTAACCAATGTTGCTTCAGTATTTGTCCTTTCTTTTATCACAATGCCTTTGAGTTTTGGAAGTGTCTTTTTACCAGAAGCCTCAGATTTAGATGTAACTTTTTCTGATTTAAGCCTGGCTTCTTCTTCCATCAAACTCTCCAAGTCCATTCCTGGATTTTCCTGAAGAAATAACTGTCTTGACATTTCTTCATCAAGATCTAAAAGTTCATCAGAACTTATCCTTTTACCAGTAGCAGAACTAATTCTTTTTCCAGTATCAGAACTTGTCCTGTGACTTCAACTTTTCTTGATGAGAAACCTCTACCTTGACTATGACCTCTACCCATTCCAGAGTTTCCTTGATCATCCTTTTCATCATCCTTCCCCTTCAATGTCTTATCAGTTTTGCATTTGGACTTAATTACTTTCTCCCCCTTTTTGGCATCAGCAGGTAATAGAAGAGAGACAAGCAATTCCACTGAGGCTTGGATTTCATTAAGTTGAGATTGCTGTGAAGCTTGATTTTTCAGAATGTCATCAATCTGAGCTTGTTGTTTCTCTTGAGTCTTCTCAATATAAGCAACTCTGTCAAAGGTAGGTTGGAAGAACTTTTTCTTGTCAATCTTCTGAACTTGTTCTAGCTTAATGAATTCTTCCTGAATCTTATGTAACTCTGCATGAGTAGTTGAATGAAGACCTTGTAGATGTTTAGTACTCAATGCAGTGACTCTAAGCTGTGTTTTGAAATCATCAGTAATTAACATCTCATCAGTTTTAGTCAAGTGCTCAGCCAGATGTTGTGCACAAGGAGCATAGGTAACTGAGTTTCATTCCTTAGTCCACTCATGTCCTGCAGGACTTTCACTCCAAGGCACTGGTGCTTCTCTTGTAACAAACTTCTTAACAAGTTCAAATTTAAGAACAGTTTGTTGAGGTGCATGTCCTGAAGGACCTGCTTCATCAGCATCTGCACTTGGAGCAGCATCACCAGTATCTCCAGCATTTGCAGCATCAGAACTTACAGAATCAGTATCTTCTGATAAAGCAATAATATGAGTAGAAATGGAAGCTTCAACATCATCCTCTAATTGCTGATCTGATTCTAAGTTCTGATCAACAGCCATATCCTGATGCTCACCTATATTCTGATCATCAGCATCTAGATGCAGAGAAGGTGTAATAGATAATTCTGGAGTTTGAGCAACATCAGTAACAGGTGTTGTTGATGGATTAGTTGATGTTAGAGCTTCTAAGTAAATTACTTCAGGCACAACCAAGGTCTGGATATCAATATCAGCACTTGTATCTGAATTAAAAGAAGATACAGTCTTAGGAGACACAGAAGGTGTGTTGGCCTTTTTAGTAACAACTTTCTTAGTTGGAGTTGATGGAGAAGCATTGGCTTTAGCAGAATCTGGTTCTTGTGAGATCAGAGATTCCTGATCTCCTTCCTTAGTTGCTGCTTTCTCATCATCTGAAACTGGCCTTTTTGTCCTCTGTTTCTTGTATCTCTTTGAAGGTATGGATTCCTTGGAAGTTTCAGCAACAGTCATTCTTCTAAGCCTTTTAAGAAGCCTAGATCCCCCAATTTCAGAATCCTTCTGAGAAGGAACTTTCTCAGCTTCTTTGACAACAGGTTCTGATGTAGAAACCTGTTCCTCACTGTCAGATTCATCTCTCAAAACAATCCTCCTTCTCTTCTGAGGTGTTTGGGGAACTGTCTTTGTCCTCTTAGCCTTGGAAGATGAAGGCTTCACAGGAGGTGCTGAGGATGAAGGTTGAACTGTCTGTGAAGTGGAGAGATATGATTTGAGATATTGCCTGAGGGTAGGTTGAGTAGTATGAGTGGTATGTTCTGATGGTTGTTGTGGAGTTTGAGATGTGGTGGTTGGTTGGACATTAGGATAAACAGATCTGTAGGTATCAGGATCAGCATTTACTAAGATCTGTTTTACAGATTGAGGAATCTGTAAGGGTCTAGCCACCTTCTTCTTAACATCAACATTTACCAAATCATTAAAGGCTCATTTTGCAATTTTGAAAGATGGAGTTAAGTCATTGGTAGGTTGGGGGTTATCAGTACAACAATGGTTAAAAATAAGCTGACAAAATCTAGCAAAGTAGACAACATTCCTATCTTCTGTCATCCTATCCCCAATAAAACCTATCACGGTAGTTGCAAAATCAAAATGAGTTTGGTTAATGATAGCATACCCGATGTGCTGACTCATTATAGGAATTGCATCAAAGTTTGAACATTTATTCCCAAAAGCTTTAGTTATGCAGTCAAAGAAGAAGCTCCATTCCTTTCTGATATGAGCCCGTTTCAACTGCCCAAGCTTTGCCAAACTCTGCTCATACCCCAAACTAGCCATGAACTCTTTAAGAGCTGATTCCTCCGGGGTTGAAAAAGTACATCCTTGTGATAGATGTAGGGCCTTGCGAATTGTACCAGGAGTTACCCCATATGTAGAATCACCCACTTCAAAAACAATACTAGGAGTACCATTTTGACCACCATTATCAAAGTTTCCAGTCCTCCAAAATGTCAGAACTTGTTGGCTCGAAAAGGTTGAAGGTTGGGTCAATGCATACCCGATTTCACTGTGTGCAAGAAGATCTTGCACAAAATGCAACTCAGACGGAGCTTCAGCATTCTCAAGAATTGCAGCATAGTTATTTGGAACAAATTTAGCCCCATCAATGATTAAATCCTTAGGTGCCAAGAAAATAATCGAGATTTAAGAGTGCCTGTTATGTGTTTGATAGAATGTCTATATGAAAAAGAACAACGTCAGGAGAAGAAAGAGAGTATAAGCAAATAGAGAGATAAAGTATAAAAGTGAATAAAAGATTAGAAAATCCTCTCTCTGTCTTACTTATACGTTTAAAAAAAAATATAATTGTTGGACACCTGTCAGACATGCAGTAATAATGAATAGTTAATGGGCACGGGAAAACAGTAATCATTACTTACCCACTTGCAGTTTTTCAACGAAAAACCGTTCCACTTACCCAGTAATTCCATTAATCAAGGTAAATCAGTTTTAATTCAAAATTAAAACTGTTCCCACTTATTCAATTATTTTTCACTGCAACATCAATATTCTGAAAAAAAATCGAGTGAGAATGACCAAAATAAATCAATTAAACAAATGCTGATATTGTAAGATCAGAACTTAATTTAAATTAAAATTGAAATGATCATCAGAATATGAATATTTATCAGGATTTATCAATGTATTACAAAACATCTCAGAGACAAGAACTTGCAAAAAGGAATTTCATTAATATATTAAGAGAATACATTCATGAAATTTAAATTACCATCAGAACTTTTTACAAGATTGTCCTAAGCTGCTAACCTAACATCAAACAGCCTTTGTCCTAGCTCAAGGAAGTAGGGCAAGGCTGACGATGAAGAAAAACAGGAAGAAGAAAATAAAGCAGTTCTTCTTCCTACTCTCGACAAACAGAATAGCGAGTCGGATGATTCGCTCTTGCTGGCGGAGAGCTTCCAGCCTTTCCTCCTCCAATCGCTCCAGATGGCGATGGTAATCCATGTAGAAGAACAGGAGGTGGGTGAGTACCTCCTGGGGAACTGAGTCCCATATCTCATCAGGAATGGCAGTGACGTACCATTCCTGCTGCTACAGGCCTTCATCACAGCTGCTCCATGTTAAATGTTTCATAGTTCAAAAACATATTGTAATTTACCATGGTGTTTTGATATAAAAGATGAAGGTGAGTTTGTGATAAAAAAGTTGATGTTAAGGCTGATGTGAAGTGGTTGTTTTTATAGGCAAAAGAATGCCAAAAGACGTAAAGATATTTAATGCTGGCAGGTAAAATTAATGCTGACCCCTCATCTCCCTAGACTGGGAAGACGAAAAACATGTCATTGGAAGTGTAAGTCAGGGTTAATGCGCACAAGTAACAAGTAAAAATTACTGTACGTGTATGCGGAAACCACTATCCCTAATGATATGGACGTCGTTAATATTCTACCAAACGTGTTCTGATTTAAATGAGACTGTTTTTAGATTTTATCCACAAATAAGTCAAGTAAAGATCAGAATTTAAT